>NW_010108500.1:0-1030 GCF_000699245.1 Pterocles gutturalis | reverse complement strand
TCTCTGATCCCAAGTCTGGTTTTCAGTTTAATCCCAGCCAGTGGCAGGAGTCTAAAAATGAACCGCGAGTGTGTTGCTGCAATCCATCTCTATTAAGAAGCTTGTATTCTAGGAGGCAGAGCAGATAATTCTGAAGATACACGGACAACCCAAGAAAAATAAATTATGCATGCATGCTGACTGAGAAAAGAAAATGGAATGTCACATGGGGACAGCAGAAAAAGAGGTTTTTGTCAGGGAGCAAAGCCAAAAGGGACCCAAGCAAGCACAAGCCTGGAGAGCCCATCAGCCTCTCCCTCCTGCGACTGCCCTGACACCATGCTGTGGGTCCTGCCTCCACTCCTCCCTGCCAGGAGACAAGATTCCCGTTAAAAGCTCATCGTCAGCTCTTTGCAGAGGCTCAAGTGGTACAATTGGGATCCAGCTCAGATGGGAAAGCAATACAGAGGACCAGGCTGGCGATGCAGCAGCAGCAGCAAGCAGACTGTCATGGTCCCTGCAGCGCTTATGGCCAGGAGGGACGCCTGGAAACACCCACATGGGTTATACAGTGCAGGGAGGATCAGGGTGATGCTCGGTCTCCTCTTGTATAAGTTGTTCAACCAACAGAAAATCAGTGTCCTACGGACAAGCCACGCTGACCCTCACCCACCCCTGCCAGCCACCCCACCCTGCAGGTGTCACAGCATGGCCACGGGCACCGTTCATTAAACGCTCCCCAAAGCGGTGAACTCTGGGGAAGGGAAGCGTTCTCTGTCCAGTTAAAACAGGTTATTGGTTAAGAACTTCACAGCAGCATTTAATTTTAAAAGACTACTCTGAACTTGTGTTCCCTGTCTCTAGGAAAAATGACAACCAATGAACCCAACAGAACCCTTTCTTACATTTGAAGCAGGAATAAAATCGAACAGACAACAGAGAACAGCTCAGCGGGAAGGGACCTACAAGGATCACCTGGTCTGGCTGCCCGGGGCTGACCCAGAGCCGAGGGACGGTGTCAGGGGCGCGGCACAGGGGCGGCTGACTGGCT
>NW_010108499.1:62221-81844 GCF_000699245.1 Pterocles gutturalis | reverse complement strand
GGGGGGGGCGGGGAAAGGTGTTCTGGAACTTCTTGGTGCCAAATTAAGACAAATACCAAAATCACCATTTTATTTTTTGGGAGATTTTTTAAAGAAAGGATTCTTTTGATAAATTTGAAAATCTTGTTCTGATGCTGGCCCCTAGTTCTTGGTCTTGTGATCTTTTTATTTCTCACATACAGCAGTTTTTCAGTCACTTTGAAGGAAGAAAAAAATGTTCTGTAGAATTGATTCAATGTTTCTAAAATTCTGTTTTGTGAAAGTAGAATTATTATTTCCGTTAATGTTTCCAGGCAAGATACACCAGTAATATAGATAGGACCTGTGGCTATAAAGAAATTTAGAGTTAAGCCGTAAATAAGTGAAGAAGCCTTAGTCTTCCTGTCAAAGCCCATATAACATAAAATGTCAAAGTAGCATTAAATAACAGTTGTAGGAAGATTTCCTCTCAAAAATCTGAAGATTAAGCCTCTTTATAGCAGCCTCCTGCAGCTCCCATTTCATCTTCCCTCTGGCCTCCAGCGTTTCCCAGATATCAATGAGGCAAGAGAGAAGCTAAGAGTGAGGGTGCAAGAGAAAGCCACATCAGACTCTAATCTAGCAATTTTGAGCAGTTATGAGGCTTCCAGGAATACTGCAAGAGCTGGCATCACTACCCAGTGAAGTCATGAGGGTCCAAACTGGTGCCATGGAAGTCAATCTAGCTTTTAGGGACAGCAAAAGGGTTTAGACTTGTATTGGGTTTGTGTAGAAAGGTTTTGGGAGCAGGGGGCCTGCAGGATGGCTTCTGTGAGGAAGTGCCAGAAGCTTCCCCTCTGCCCAACAGAGCCAACCCCAGCTGGCTCCAGGACAGACCCACCACTGGCCAAGGCCGAGCCCATCAGTGACAGTAGTAGCACCTCTGGGATAACATATTTAAGAAGGGGGGGAAAAAACACTGCAAAAGCAGCAGCAGAGAGAGAAATGAGTTGTGAGAAAAACAACTCTGCAAACACCCAAGTGAGTGCAGAAGGAGGGGACGAGGTCCTCCAGGTGCCAGAGCAGAGATTCCCCTGCAGCCCACGGTGCAGCCCGTGGTGGGTAACGGTGGAGCAGAGATACACCTGCAGCCAGGGGGGACCCCATGCCAGAGCTGGTGGATGCCTGAAGGAGTCTGCGACTTCATGGAGAGCCCGCTCTGGAGCAGGATCCTATCAGGACCTGTGGAGAGAGGAGCCCAGGCTGGAGCAGGTTTGCTGGCAGGACTTGTGACCCTGCAGGTGACCCACTCTGTAGCAGCCTGTGCCTGAAGGACTGTACCCTGTGGGAAGAACCCATGCTGGAGCAGTTCGTGAAGAACTGCAGCCCATGTGAAGGACTCACGCTGGTGAAGTTTGTGGAGGACTGTTTCCCGTGGGAGGGACCCCACCCTGGGGCAGAGGAAGAGTGTGAGGAGCCCTCCCCTGAGGAGGGAGGAGCAGCAGAAACAACACGTGGTGGACTGACTGCAACCCCCACTCCCTGCCTCCTGCGCTGCTGCAGAGGAGGACGTAGATAAAGCTGGGAGTAAAGTTAAGAGCAGGAAGAAGGGAGGGATGCAGGAAGTTGGTTTTTTAAGATTTGGGTTTTATTTCTCATTATCCTACTCTAATTTTATTTGCAATAAATTAAAGTAATTTTTTTCCCCAAGTCAGATCTGTTTTTCCTGTGATGGTAATTGCCAAGTGGATCACTTCCTGTCTTTCTCTTGACCCATGAGCCTTTTGTTATGTTTTCTTTCCCCTGTCCAGCTAAGGAGGGGAGTGATAGAGCAGCTTTGGTGGGCGCCTGGCATCCAGCCAGGGTCAGCTCACCTCAAGACTGTACAGAACTGGCTTCTGTGACCTAATAATTTAACTACAATATGTTTCTGTATTTTAATTTTGTTTTTCAAATGAGTCTGTAGAAGACCTCCATGCCCTAGATCTAGTTGGACTTGTTGGGCATTTGAGGCTAATGCTCAGAACTGAGCATCCCCAAGTTGATTCTGAGCCTCAGAAACCATTATAATTGCACCTGAGGAAAAGTGAAACCCAACATTGGAGCAGGTACCATTGGACAGGATGAGCAAACACAGGCATGCAGCTAACCCTGCAATGGTAGCATTCTCCTTTCCCGCTGCTCAGACAAATGCACTGATTTGATTGTAACAGTTCTAATTAAGCCCATCATAACGCAATGGAAATTTTTCAGGACAGGCTTCATTGCTAGAAATAGGCTAAATGAACCTTACTGGAAGTGTTCTTTCCATCTAAACTAGTTATATTGTCCTTTTACTTGCTTTTGGTGCAAGCTCTAATTTTGGACACGCAAAGACCTTTCCAGTCTTCCTCCATCCTCTTTAACCTCTCCAAACTGTTGCACTTTTGATCACAGAAGCACATGCATTATTTAAGTAACACATTTCTTCTATCTGGCCTGCAGCCATGACCCCTTGGGCAATGAGCTCACTGGATCTCATCAGCCAGCAGTACCACAGAGGATCTCTAAGGAGAAGCCGGCTGCTGCGGGAATCGTGGGTGGCAGTTCAGTAGGTGGCACCCTTTCCTTTGGAGTTCACCCCGAAACACCTCTGCTGGGTGCTAGACAGATCCACACAATTTGACCCAAGTTCAAGTCACCCCCCAGGTTGATGAGGGTTGGGAGCAGAGCAGAAAGCGCCTTCTCTCTTTCCCAGAGTCGGCATCGTGGCTGCTGAGCCCTACATGGGCACTGCCGGCAGCATCTCCATCACTGAGATGTGCCACTGTGCAGTCCCTTTGTGTGAGATACATCACGTGGGCTTGGAGATGACCAGGTCCATGTGCTCCATTGCCTGCTACCACCCACCTGCCAAAAAAAACCTCTTGAGGAGCAGGAAAGAAGAAACCCAGGAAAGCTCTCCCTCGAGGATGTCAGGACCTCACAGGAGCTGGGTGGCACAAAGCCAAGACTAAATCTGGCCAAAGTAATGAGATCCAACTGCCTGAAACCTCCCCAAGGTATCAGGCGGATAAAACTTGCATGGCTTCCAGCCCCTTCTGCAACTCTTTGGTCGTGTTGCTCTGCATCTCTGTGGCTGTTTTGTCTTCCCTTGCAAAGGCTTAAAGCCTTCTGACTGCTATAGACACCGATAATGTAAAACAGTGTCCAAAACCCAACTGTTAGCATTTTTTTCCCCCAAAAAATAAAGTAAAAGGCCTCCCAACCCAATGGATTCCCAGGTTTTTTTTTTGCTCTGAAGACCATTTGCACGAAAAGAAAAAAAATCACCATACTGGAGCGCTTGGTTCCCTTCCCCCAGATCTCGGGTATGGTGTAGCTCCCAAAATGCTTAATTCCCCAGACCACCTGGGAGAGCCCCACAATCCACTGGTGGTCCATTGACCACAGTCTGAGTGCCGCTGTATTAGGCTACTGGTTAAAGAAAAAGGAAATTAAACACAGAAAGCTGTTAAAATTACATTGCATGTGAGTCACGGCTCCACATTAAGTAATGCTCTTACAGTGCACTTGTCTTGTCCCGCTGGATGAAAGCTCCCCACCTTCTGTCTCTAGTCTCTACCTCTTAGTAATAAATATCGTGTTTTATTATTACAGAAATGAAAGAAATGCTAGTGCTTTGTCTGAGAAACAATGAAGTGTTAGAAATAGAAATATAATGAGATGTACGACTGAATACAGTACTCATATTTCTGCTACTGACATGCAATGAATTCTTTAAATTTCCATTGAAGCCTGTTTAAATGAAATTTGCCAAAGAACACTTCTTTTTCACATTCTCCCTTTCCAAAGTGCACCGTAGTGCAACCAGACTATGTCTCTTTGTTCGTTTAATGTTGGGCTGTAACAAGCTTGCTTCAGCCCTGCCTGCTGACTGGTGGGGTCATGCAGAGAAAGGGTCTTGCAGCCACAGGTTTGTGCATTTCCCTGTCTGATTTTTAACCCATTTTTTAATGAGCTAATTTTTATGATTGCAGACTCACTTAGGCTTTAATAAAATTAAATCGGGCCTCGGGAAAGGCTGCCATGCAACAGTGGTCCATTACAATTGCAGTCTGTTGTTATTATTATTCGTATTTCATCAGATTACAAATATTGTCCCCTCAAATCCCAGATCTGAAGATGTGCAACACAGAATGCAACCCTACAGATGACAGATGAAGGAGGCTTTTTTCCTTGGCATCCTCCCGCTTTCAGGTCCTGGACCCAGCACACCCGGCTAATTTGCAGGGCTGTTAGTGAAATGGTCTCATCCATATCCACATGTCTCAGTTCAGCCCCTGCCTGTTGACATGCATGGAGTGAGCAGAGCTGTGTATTTGGCTGATTCCTTTGTAGAAGCAGTGGGGACAAGGTCTGGATCTGTGGCACTTGGGACCTGCTCCTTGTGCTGGGTGGGGTGATCTTGTGCAACTCGTGGCAAAGAGGAAGGGTCAGAGTGATAACTGTCTGCCAGCAGGAGAATAAAAAAATGCAAGTGTCAAAAATATGGTTAGTGATGCACACAGGATTATTGTCAGCCCTTTGAAGTGGTAAAGCCCAAACCTTGTATTTTCAGCTCAGCACCTCGTCCCTAAGGCTATTGGTTACCCTCTCTCAGTGTTGCACTGAAGGTGCAGATAGACAAGGCAGGTCTGCCAAATCCCTCAGTTGTATGAGGCACACGGAGCTTGGCAGGCTGGCAAGCTGGCTGACAAGCAGCTGTCTGTGCTATCGCAGCAGTGGAATGATGGTCCCTGCCCTTCCCTCCCCAGGGCTGCGATCTTGGCAGCTGCCTGCCAACAGAAAGGCAAGAGATCTAACTTTTGTGCTTCCAGGTATCTTCACAGGAACTGCTGCTTTTGTGTTACCACTTTGTGAGAGCAGGACTTGGTTCACTTTTATTGTTTAGAAATGAAAATGTGTTTTTAAAGCATTTCCCAGCAAATCAACTACAATGAGAACATTCCAGCAAGAACTGACAGGATAAAGCTGGAGAGAAAGGGAGGAATGATGTAGTGGAGACTCTCAAGAAAAGCAGTGTCAGGAACCACGAACACCTGAATAGTCCAGATGGTATTCATTGCCCATCTCACCAGCAAAGGCTGCAAAGCATCCAGTCCTTCTCGGGTTGGAGACCACCTGCACAACTCCTCTGTGATGTGTACAAAGGGTTGAGCGTGGGGAATTTGAGGGAATTTCGAGGAGTGTATTGGCCGCTTGTGAATTTTGGTACTGATGTTCTGAGACTGGATGGTAGAACCATGATATCGGCCATCAATTACAACATATTGCATTAACAGTAACAGTAGTAACAGGAATAATTGATGGTAATAATACTGAGGAACAGTATTTTTTCCAACAGAATTCTCAGAAACACGGTTCAGTATGCAGATACAGAAAATTTCACTATGCCTCCAGCAAAGTGAACAGGATATATCCTGACCTTCCAGCATTAACGCTAGAACATTTTGGATAGTAACAGACACACATTTTCTTTGGTTACTTTTAGCAGGTTTTCCTATCCCTGTAATATGGATGAAATGTCAGACTGCTGTTCACTGACAGGTACTTTACTCTCTACACTTGGAGAAAAGGTTCAGAAAATAATTAATCTTTCATTTCTAATTTTTGCTTTGATTAGGCATTTGAGGCATTTTAGTAATGCTAGAGTTAGCAAACAAAAATAATTAAGAAAGCATTGGAGACCACTTCCAGAGCTTCTGGCATAAAGAGTGGAAATTGTGTCCCTCTCAGGTGGGGCAAAGTTAGCACAGAGCCTGGCGAACAGTTTTTATCCGTGGTCTTGGCTTCTGAATTTGGTTGGCCCCCACGTGGGACATCAGAATTAGGGCAGGTGAGGTACCTGAGGAAGGGCATCTGTGAACAGACAGAGATATGGCCAGAGCTGCAGAGAATCCACAGAGCATCACCGCAACCACTGCCCAGATGGAATACAAAGCTAAGGCTGAACAGACAGGGTTGGAGACCCAGAGAAGGACACAAGGACCTTGCCCATCTCTCTGTGATCCAGCGATGTGTGCAGAGCAAGAGCAGGAGATGCTCCAGGTTGGAATTTGAAGTCCGGCAGCTTTTATGTCCATATGGAAGTTCAGGAAAGCCAGAATTTGGGTAATGGCCAGAACCCAGGGAAAGCCAAATATCCCAAACCACCAGGGGTCAAGCTCCAGAACAGAAATGTTATGCTAATTGGAGACATTGTAGTGTAAGCAGAAACACTATTAAATAATTCTGGAGTTTGAGAATGGGTTACAAAGTGCATATGAACATAGCCCACAACAAATCTGTTTGATGGATATTTAGCACTTTCGAAGTTAGTTCTGTCATCTGCCCCATCCTAGTATGTGAAAGTCTTTGGCCTAGGGATGGTCTGGATTACTGTGGGAGCTAAATGAACCCTTAACCATAATAAATATGGAATGGTGCAGTATTCCCTTGTTTATTTCATGGAAAACAGGGCATGATAACGCTTACGACTTTCTTGCTTTTTTATACGGCTCTGTTCACTCCATGCACCTGGTGTCTTTTGATGATTCATTTTAATGTGTTCAACACATGCTCGTTCACAGACTGAGATTGTGATAGAGAAGCGCTGCAATGTGAGTATCCAGGGATCTATGCCCAATCAGTTGTTGACAGTGACAGTGACAAATGCTGTCAATATTGTATAATGTGAAAAAAACCTACCAGAAAATTCAGTCCTGGAAAATTCAGAAAAACAAAGTCTTTCCAAAGGTTTGGTGATGTAAGCAAAAAGTCCCCAAGCACATATTTCCCTTGAAGAATGTAGATGGTTTCAGTACTTTAAGTCAAGTACACGCATATGTTCTGTGGTGATCCAAAGCTGTTACCACCAAATGTGTACGGCTTTGTCTCAGTTCCCTTTCTACTATGATAGTTTGTGTCAGATTTATGATTTACTGTAGATTTATGACACACACCAGACTGTCATTCTTTATAAGTAGATAGCTGAAGTAATCTCCAAAATATTTAGTATCATACCTAGAACATGAGTTGATGGTACTCACTACATTTTCCTGAAGTTTAGGTAATTCCTTATAAGGGTATGCAGTACCCGGTACCGAAAAGGGATCCAGGGATGGAAAATAGTATCTGTTATTTCAAAGTACTAAAGGCTGGCTTTGGAGTGCATTTTTGGTCTTGTTTCTTTACCTTTAGGAGCACAGATTACTTTTATTAGATAGGCAGACAGACAGGCAGACAGATAGATAGTTATGGCTAAAAGTACCACAACAGAAAAACAATGTTTTTCATTTAAATTGTTTTGCTTTTCAGTCAGCTTGTCTTACTCAAAAGCAACAGAAGACCCTTGACTTCATTTATATTTCAAAGCATAGTTACTCTTTGACATCTGTTTTGGTGGAAGTTTAAACTACTTTGCTGACTTTGTTACTTTATATAAATGTTTAAAGACAATTCAATAAAGTGCCATTTCTTTGAGACAGGTACTATCATGTCAGTTTGAGGTAATCATGGCCATGCCTGCTTACATGTTTCTAATGCCTTTTGATGGGTGTCATTGACTTTTATGAAAATCTTTGAGGCACTTCCTTATAGACTGTGTTTGGAATTACTGTACGTATCTCTTTCCTGGCCTCTGGCTGAATCTTACAATGTAAATAGGTTCATATGGCTGGCACAGAGAGGGATAAGGTGTGTATTACTAGAGCAAATACTTCAAAGGGATATGCATGGTTTCATCCAAAATTAAGAACAGGAGAGCCCTGTGTAGACACTTCTTTTTTTTCTTTCCCTTTCTTTCCCTTTTTCCCTACTTCCCTCTTTAAGTGAAGAATGCCTTATTTTAATTTATTTAAATAAAGCTATGTGTTATCCTACTTGGACTTTCTTTTCTTTTGAAATTGTTGGTATTGAAATGTAACAGCTTAGATAAAAAATGAGGGATGTTAGAACTTCTCAATATATCTGTTACTGCGTTATCAGCATGTTGAGCCAAGGAAAAGACAAATGCCCACACTTGTTATTAACAATTAAATAAAATGCTTTAAAAATATGACTACCGGTATACAATGCCTTTAAAAACACTGAAGAGCTGTATATTGTAAAACAGCAAACCTGCCATATTTAACTATGCTATTGGAGCAACCTATATTCATTAACATCTCTTACTCCCATTTAGAAGTAAGAATTGTAACTGAATTCATGACATGAAAAAGTTTGTGTGACATATAATACAACTTTATATGCTCTTAATGTCATTCGGTTATTTCATTTCAGGCTGGGAATGAAAACTATGCAACAGCAAATATTTTTTAAAACACTTTCACTACAGCTAAGGAAACACTGTTTGAACTTAATCTCACTTGATATCATTAACACCGAGTTTTGCCTGTAAGCACCAGTATAATAGGTGTGCCCAAATGCTATTACAGTTATTTTGTATTGCAGTCATAAATAGCATCTTTTACTTGAGCAAGGCAAGAAAAAATGTATCTCACTTTAGAGTGAGTAGACCTCAAGGCCAGGCTAGAGGAGAGTACCATACTGACACACAAAAATGACAGGAATTACAAAATGTTTAAAACTTTCTTCTATAGTTCACACTAAATTATTTGATGCCAGATGATCTGGGTTTTGGCCAAAGCTCTCCACTTAATAGCTTTTTCCTTCTCTTCCCTTCCTCCAGCATGCATTTTGGGTACTACTTCTGGAGTTGTCACAAAATCAATTTATGTTTTAAAGGAAAAAAAGAAGGATTTTAGTTCTGAAGCCCCAGTGGTTATGGGGAAAGAGCTCAGATATGACCCATTTAAGAGTATCTGTTCAGATGGAGAACAGCAGCCCTACAACACTTTTTGTCCTGTGTACAGACAAGATATGGGTAATCTTAATCCCCTGCATGAATACTTACGGCATTTTGCAACCAAGTTTTTCCAGGACCACTCAATTTTAGCTACAACAACACCGCAGATGAAGAATATGCACTACCATCCAGACAGCAACACCTCTTGTCTAAAAACAATTTGTTGGACACAAATATTGCAACACTATTTTTATCTCACCAATAATACATCCTCTCATTCCTACTATATGTAAACAAAACAAAAAAGCACCGAACAGTTTTTTCTCAACAGAATTATGTGCGAGACATGAAACCAAGTGAATAATAATTATGAAGTGACAAGAAAACTAAAGATGTTATGCTTATATTTATAGAAGATGAAAAACCTAAAATACCATCTGCAAATTGTGCATCATGCAGCATCTGATAGCTTTGGTTTTTTCTCTGAATATTAAGAAAGTATGGTTACACCAGCTGAAAGCAATTGCTGCTTTAATCTTCTGTATGCTGAGGAAGAGAACTCATCTTCAATTGCATCTTTTAGGTAATATCTATAACCTATTGAAGTCTGTAGAAATCCTTATAATATTTCAGTGAAGAACTGGATCAGGCCCAATAGTAGGCGCTTCAGAAGAGCAGTAAAGATGGCATTTGATGGTGTATTGAAGTCAGAAAGCCACAAGGACCTGACTTACAGTATAGTAAAGAAATGCAAGTCTTCCTAATGGTAGGAATAAATAATGTAAGAAATGTCTGTCAGGACAAATTGGAAAGATGCTATTGGTGCAAACACTGGGCAACATAATACACCTGAAGAAACAGAGTAGGGCACCACTCACACTAAAATCAGATGCTGAATTTAAGTCTGAGTATCTTTGAATCATTAGAAATAGTTTTTTTTAAAAAAGATAGTTTGATTGATTATCTGAAAAAGTAAAATGTATCCATCCTTTTTTTTTCTGTCGGAGACACTAGATCTAAGATACTGTGAATCACTGTGTTGCCATCTAAGAAAACTCTCGTGACCCTCACAGTTTGCTACCTTAGATTCTGCTTTGGAAAGTTATATGAAAATTTTACTTGCAATATGAAATGAAGAAGGCCCAGAATTATTAACAATATTGTGTTTTCTCTCTCTTAGATTTCTAATTATGCCATGGATTTGTTTAATTAAATTTTGACCTTTTATCTGTGTGCATCAGTGTGTTCCCATTAGCTCTAAACACTCCTATGTTCCTTCATTAGTCAGCAAAAAAGCAGCTTGCTACTATTTTGAGTTAAAACTTGAGTTGTATTTTGGGTTCCCTGAGTTGACTTTTGTTCTTTACAATGCTGTATATTTTTATCCTCCATCATAAGCCTCATTTTTCTTCATGTTGTACTGAGAGACTAATGACTTTCTTCCTTCCAACAGCCTAATTAATTATGTAATTTGTGTCCAGCTACCTGTGCAGATACAGGATTACATCCCAGGTGGCTTAAATCTGAAGGTTCTGAACAGCTGGAGCAGCTTCTTAGTGGGCTGGGAATGCTAGACTTCGCACATTCATAGTCCAGAACTGAATTTTTAGTGAGCCATCCCCTGCCCTTTGAAGCGGTCTCTTCCCAAAACAATATGGATCCTGCTCAATTTAATGCACCGATACAAGATCAGTAAGACTAGTCTGATGTTTAATGGTTTCTTCTTCTTAATTTAGTTACTTTAATTTACTTTAGTCTTAATTAAGAACATCACTAGCCACTTGCAGTCAAACTACTGCAAAAACTTGACATGAATGAACTGTCCTCATCCAGCCTCCCCTTCTGGACGGCCAGGAGTGAGCTGGAAATGGACGAGCCCCAGGTGACCTCCCTGTGCACAGGTCTCGCTGGTGCTGGTTACTGCCCTGAGCTCTGTGGTTCTGTGAAGCAGTCCCAGCTGCAAATCAATTTTTGTCCTTTTTTCCATAGCCTGTGAACCTCCCCCCCCGTTACCACAAACACTGCAGCCCCCCACTGCAGCCTCCCTGAAGTCCTCAGTCAGTTGTGTGCCTCGCCTCTGATCTCAGTGTGAATGCTCTAAGTTAAAAGATAAATCTTGTCAGGAAGCACCTTGGAGGGATTACTCAATGTTTATCATCTTTACTTTTACAAGAGCACTGGACCATTTTAGCCAGACAGATTGGATAGAGAGAAATGCTTCACATTTTTTTTAATTGAAAATGACAACTTAGGAGTGGAAATGACTAAATATAGAGCCAAGAGAAGAATCCCAGCTTGTTCAGCATGTTTCAGTATAACAGACAGAGCAAGCAAACATATAATCCAATAGGCAGATATTCAACATTCGCTCTGATTGTTGGCTCTCAGGGACATATAACTGATTTTCCCGTAACATATTTTTGTTTTCAAGCACATAGCATCCAAGAAAAACAACCTGTTAAGTGACTATGTCACTAAAATACCCATTTTCACATTCATTAATTAACATGATACTCCAGTCCTTTGGCCGTCTCTCTTTATAAGGTTTCTACAAATATACAGCATAATATTGTATTAGATTGGACTAGCTTTTCTCCTCATGCTTGAAGAAGTGTGTAATAAGAACTATATATAGGAATATTTCACTGTATGCAACTAGCTAAAAGTAGCAGAATTCCCACCCTAGCCAGAACAGGCCAAGAATTGCAGCATTACCTTTGGCACAATAAGGAAGACATGTTAGAGCTTTTTCTAAAAAAATAATTCTTTGACAAATGTTTCTCGTGGTAACTTTAAGATTTGTTTCCATTGTGCTTCTGCGTAATAGGTAAAATGTCCCTGGACTTTGTTCCTAGACCCAGAGCCTTTAAGCTTTGCATTCAGGAAAACAGAGATTTTCCTTGTATTTCAAGTGACGGGATATCTTATGTCACAATTACAGAGGTGCAGGTTGACATATGTATTTCAGCTCACTGCCTACAGAGTATTGTTGATGTCATGAGGAAAAGGCAGGTGTTTTGCACTCTTTTACTGAAACTGCCCTTCATAGATTCGTCCAACTGCAAATGTGCTTCAATACCTGTTTTGCTAGTACTGTGGATTCAGTACTGAGCATAATTTGAAGGTTTGTGTTGTCTGCATACCCGAGAAAAATCCCAGGCAACATAATTTGGTCTTCAAGTTTTCTCTGGCAAGTTTCTTGGCTTATACTTCTTTACAAAAATAAACAAACAAACATATATACATCAGTTTGCCTTCCAGTCCTTTCTAGGTCTCTGTTTTGCACACGTTTATCTCTCTAATTGCCACCTCAGGGTGCAACTTGCATTCTTATTATGGGGGCCAGAAAAATATGTGTACATAATAATTCCCACTGCTATCCTATGTGAACTGCAATGGAATACAGGAAATATGTGTCATATAGATCCATTCATCTTTGATTTGAGAAGCTATGTCAGTGATTTAGTGCTCAACTGATGTCTTATAGCATCATACAATTGCATGTTGGAGGCACCATATCTTATCTGGACAAGACATAACAGAGAGGTCTGATCTACTTTGAAGTCATTAAAGATCTGTCTTTGAAAGAGAATCAAAGATTATGCATTAAACCTAATGTCTCAGTTAACTTGTAACTCTGGTACGTCCAGAAGCACACACACATATACACATACACACTTTTAGAGTTCACATTCAAATGCTTCTTTAAAAACATACAGAACACTGTAAGTGCTAAATATGATGGTTACTTTGATTAATAAAAAAAATCTGGTATTCTTCTGGATAAAAAGTTTACACAGAAATGTAAAATTTTCCTCTTTTTTTCTTTCATAGTGCTTGGGTGTCAAAAGGGACCATTAGATCATCTAGATTCATCTCCTGTATGTCACAGACCATTACATTTCCCTCAGTTACCCTTGCATTAAGCCAAATAACTTGCATCTGAGTAAATCACAATTTGTACATGGCTCCAACCAGGCATTTCCATCTGGCTGGTGTGAAGCCCCTTCCTCAGTCCCCCATGACCCCACAATTCCTACAGAAGTCTTCTGGTTGCCTGTAAGTTTCTCTTCACAGTTATTATTCTGTAGAAGTGAAACACTGGTTCTTGTTGCTCACTCAATTTTTTTTTTTTTTTTGAGTTTGTCTCTTTTGCACATTCTGGTCCTATGTCTAGGTCTTTAACCTCTACTCATGACAAACAGACACTTTTGCCGTAGTCTTTGGATCACAGTGTGCTTCAAGGTAGTTTTACAGTGACCTCCTTTTCTATGACCTCTTTTCCGGCCTATTCATTGAATATTTGCCTTTGTGGCTTTGAGATATGTAGGGCAGTGTAGGCAGTAGACACCCATGTGCTTCATGTCTGTGAAAACAAATCCTTGGTAATTAGTGGCTTGGTATTGAGCTGGTAGTCCAGTGAAATCCATATTGCAGCATTTGCTAGGACTCTCCTGGGAGTGTTTGGGTTACTGAAGACGTGGACTTGCTGCCCACTGCAAGGCGTGGAGAGAAGATGGGTAATCCTTGTGTTGCATCATGCTCGCTTCTGCTTTCCATTTCCTGTTGCATGAGTTCCCCATCGGAATGTATGCCCATTACTTCATTACCTCAGAAGGGACAGCGTAATTAAAAGCTTCCTCTCCTGGAATCATTGAAAGATCTTCCTCACTGACAAGCCAAAGATTGATGACCTGACTGGATCTACTGTCCTTGTTGTAGCTGCCTGTGTATGTATCTGTCAAAGAGCCACCACAAAAACAGGGAGTGTTTCTCTCTCTTTCCGTATCAGTTGACTAGTTAATGAGATCTACATGTGTAAAGAACCCTGAAGCCACACTGCAAAATCAATATAAAGCAAACACAATTTAGAAAGCTAAATGAAATACTCAGGGTCTGATTTTAGCATTTAAGGGAACAATAGGTCAAATTCAATATCTGCTTTCCACATGATAATTTCCATTTTATTAAATATGTCTCTATTAAGGCTGGCAAAATCTCCTGTTAGTGGATAACGGAGGCAAGAGAGGAAAGCAACAGTAGCAGAAAGGTATGACCTTATTTTACCTTTTCTGACAAATGGAGATAAAATCTCTAGGTTGGAGAGAAGATCCCACAGGCCACCAAAGGCTGTTTCCTGAGATGAGATGAGATGAGATGAGATGAGATGCAGCTTTTCTCTTTCTGAACAACTCTCACTTTTAATTTCATTATCTTGACAAGGCCCTCAGCACTCGCAGTTACTTCAGAGACAGAGACACTTCACGTTCACTGTTGTACAGAGAGTTAGCATGAGGTCACCTGCTGCTTCTAAATAAGAAGCTATGCTGAAAAGCAGCTGTAAAAGCGACTGTGAAGAGGTGCTCCATATCACTGGTGCCACATCTGTATGTGAGGCAGGGGGGCAATCACAGCAGCACAGCATAGCCTAGCAAAGTCAGATTTTTGCCTGCATAAAGTGCTAAAACCATGTAGGATCACCCTGAAGCCTTGGTCCTAGCTTAAGTTAAATTGCTGTCTCTCCCATTTTTGTGCTTCAGTAGCACATCTCCCAGTCATACATTGCTCACAAAATAACTGCATCAGATGTAGCTTTTAAGTAATTAATATGCAGATGATGCTTGTGGAAAGACAAAAGCTCTGTGAAAAGATGGGGATGCTCTGATATTTGGTATCCACGCACTAGTTACCAGTGATGCCTTATCTCCTTTTCATCTTCTTCTTTTGAAGACACAGGAGTGATTCCGAGTTGTCACCACTCATCAACTTTTTATGGCAATGAGAATACAAAAGGATCCCATGTCAGATGCAAAATGTCAAAGTGTTAGCTTGGTGCCTATGCTAAAATGGTCACCTATGAAATCACAACCCTCCAGTCTCTTAATTTGCTGCAGTCTCCAGTAGACATGTGTGCTTGATGGTTATTTCAGAAAATTTTGCCCTTACTAGAGGGAGACAATTGTTTTAAATGAATCCACAGACGATAGTTCATAGACCTGTGACAGTTTAAAGAACTCTATAGTTACATTACAATTTCTACAGCCATGGAATTACTGGAAACATATTTATACCACCTGTTTCAATGCAGAAAGACAGAATTTTTTATTCCCAACAGCACTAATTAGTTCCTCTCATCATATTACCTGGTCAGAATACTCAGGGTATCATTGCTGAACAAAGCAATAGATGTGATTGATCATTTGAACTTAAAAGGCGATTTATTATGTTGTCTTTCTCAAATTACTGTTAAGATTGCTTTACATTAAAAAAGTAAAAAAGAAAATAAAATATTTGCTCCATTCATCCATTCATTCTGGCGCTTCTAACTCCGAGTGCCAGCCATCATCAGTATCTGGCAGGATGCTCTCGAACAACTCTCCAAAATAAACATAGTAGATGTCAGTCAGGTTTTCTTCTACCCGTGTCCAACCACACACCAAGCAATACATTTTTATTTTAGTCCTATATCCTAATAATCTTATGAATTTGTCAAAAAAAATAGGTTTCCTATCTAAATAGGGGACATCATTAAATATTTGCCCTCAACATCTAATTTGGTAAATCTGATTCTGTAGCTGAGTTCTGTGTATTCTGGCCAAACCCAGCCAGTCCTTAGCTTCTCATGTTGAAGCACTGAGTTCTCTAACCTCCATTTAAGTGATTAAGTTCCAACATTTGCCATGTCAGACACATTATCCTCCAAAAGCACTTGTAAAATCCCACCCTGTATGGCAACACTGGCCTTACCCTCACAGAGCTCAGTAGGGTCTGATGGTGTCAGCTCATGGGGTTACCCCATCCAGCACCCAGCACTGCTGCAGCAGAGAAGCCTCCTCCCTGGGGGCTGCAGTGAGCAACTTCCAGTGAAGGTGAGCAGAGTGGTCTCTCACAGAAGTCTCTTTGGCTACTGTTCAGAACAATGTGTTGATCTTCTCATGTTGCTGCTTGCTTACAGCAATCAAAAGGTTAATTCCTACACACAAAGGCACCAGAGATGAAAAGATCCTAATCAATTACACTTACAAGTTGCCCTATGTGGTTCATATATACACCAGATGGAGTTTTTGCCTCGTACTGCGAACCTATTACTGCATGCTTTTTGCAGCAGGTAGGCTTGATCACTATAAGTTCAACTTGCTGCTATCACAAGTTTCTCACTGTGCAAATGTAGCTGATTCAGCACAGCGCAGGCAGACCTCCCCTATTTTTTAACAGTTGTATGATAACCAGCTTTTCCCAGTGACTGCGTACTTTGCATACTTTCTTATCTTTACATGCTGCATTGTGTACCAACAAACTATTATATGCTAATTTTCCACATCCTTCATATGGAGATGTACAACAGCCCTCATTGTTCAAGCAGGTTACACAATATTTCAATGTTATGTTCTTCAGTTTCTTAATATACTCTTTTACTGCTTCTTTTACACTGAGGGGGTTAGTATTTCCATTGCAAGTTCTACTCTATTGTTAGCCAGGATTGCTGACACGCTGGTCGTATGTCCCTGAGACACACAGTCCTCAGAAACACTTGGGCCAAGGCCACCTTGTTGTACGCTCTGCGAGAGTCACTTCTTGACCCACAGCAGCTCCATCTACACTCATGCCTGGGAGCCTTCCAGGCACCAAAGCCAACTGGCACTATGTGGCTCGAGACTATGCCTTTGCCTCCAAAACAGGTTGGCTGCATGAAGATTGCCTATTGGAAACAGTCACTGGATCACTGAACTCCCAAACTGTGCCTAGGGTTTGCTCAGGAGAGCACAAGGTGGATAGGCCAGGTTCACGCCCAGGACTGCTGTGTCCATCTCCTGGTATCTGGGAATATTTTGAAGCTTGCACAGATTTATCAGCCTAGGCACAGACACCAGGTCTAGATGCAGCACTGGTCCTGAAGCAATTTATTCTTGCCATTTAGGTCACCTGTAGTTTGATCTGATACCTGTAAAAGTCAATAGTTAGATGCTCATTGACTCCAATGGACTTTCGCCCAAATGTACGTTTGTCTGGAGTTTCAGATGTCTCTGATTTGCAGGTGCATGGAGGCTGGCAAATCTCAAAAAGTTACATTTGCTTCTGACATAAATCATTAAAAGGGAAAACCCCTGCTATGTATGCTATTTACTTATCTACGTATTTGATGTGCCAGCACAGAATAGTAGTTAAACATTCAAAGGAAACAAATTTGTGACCTAACTTATTTTAGTACAATTTTTCTTTTTGTACAGCAACTTGGTTCTGTAATTCACAGGTACAAGTCAAAAGGATGAGTTTTCAAAATGTAGCCCTGGAGTTTTATATTTTATTTTTACAATATTTTAAATGCCAAACCAAAATTATCATGTTTAATTTACTTTATTCTCAGTGGTTTTGCTTAGATTTATGAATTACCTTAGATTAATTGCTATATAGCATTCTGGTTTTATAGTGTAATTGGGTGTGTCTAAGTGCATTCCATTTTATGACTTGCTTTAGGGTATATTTTGGATGAACTGTATAACATAAAGTACATTTGGTGTTATGTTTTATATAACGCCAGAGAAAGCACAGAAAGTGCATTTAAATTTCCAGGTTTATGGGTTCCATGTCTGGAAAACTTTGGAGGACAAATCTGCTTATTTTTAGTTTTTCTCAAATTCTTCTGAGTCTTTTCCATTTAATTTTTTTCACAATAACCTTTGAATTATTTAACCTTTGTGTCAATAATTATTTTCAGTCAGAATAAAAAAGTCCACCCTGAATAATAGTATAAATACTGGTATCATACTTTCTAAAACTCCCACTGAAAATGTCAAATCAGAGCAAGAAATAACCAAAGCAAAATAAATATCCTCCACTCTCTTGTGCAATCCACAGGTGACAGATACCCTTTGTTAGACCTTTCTGCTCTCTCATCTTTGGAGGGATGAGAGTGACATGCTTTGCATTAGCCAGCACTCTGCAGTTGTTAACACCTGCAACTTCTGATTACTAGAGTCCAAATTGTAAGGCAAGGGCTTCTGTATGGATTGCCATGAACTGGTATTGACTGTGTTTACTGCTTTTGACATGCTTACCCCAAAACTACACATCCCTGTCAACCTTATGACATCTTCCCTGACTCCTTTTGAGCCTTTGAAGTCCATGAGGTAGCCACCCTCTTTCACTGCATTTGTGTTGATGTGTCTCTCCCTTCCTCTTCTCTGCACAGACAGAAGAAGCTGCTTCATGTGTCTGGGTGAAGAAGACTGAACCAAAGACCTCTGAAGGTTAGAAACTTGTCATCTTTTTATCATCGTAGTGACTCCCTGGCCTGCCTTTGTTGCCATTACATCCTTTAAGTTTTATTACATTTGTGGACCTGTAGTCAAAATGCTACTCCTGTGAACCCCTTTGCAGGCATCTAAATTAAAAAAAAAAACACTTCCTTATAGCTGCTGAGCCCTCTCATCTGCCCCAATTTCAAATGCATTTGTAAACCATGGGGTTTCTTCCAACAGAACGTTGGACATTCATGTTGGAAATATGACAACCACTGTCTGGGAAGACAGAAAGCAATTTAGAGAATTACTAGGTAAGAAGAATACCATTCATGAATCCTTGACAAACAGACTTAAAACTGAAAAGACAAATGAGTCACTAATGTTATGTTAAATGAAATCTGGAGTATACTGAACCCTTTGAGCTACTGCACCAACAAGGAACAGAAGTTTTCCATACAAATGTCATGAGATTGGCTTCAGCATCAGAAGTCTGACTAAGTAATCACTAATGTGACCTAACAGTTGTTGATACCTTGTCTCATAACAAAGTACTAGAGAAGTATTCATTTCCCAGAATTGGTTCAAAGTATTAACTATGAATCACTCTAACAGATAAGATCCAAAATTTTTATTCATTAAAAACAAGTTTTATTTTGTAGGCCAAAGGTAATGCTAGCTAATGAACTTCCTTATTTATTTTGGAAAGTGGAATCATTATAATATCATTCTACAACTTGATATTGATACTATAGTCTCTTAATAATGCACCTTAGATTAAGAGGAGTCTATACTTAGTGTTAACTAGATACAGTAATTATGTACTGCATTTTCTTTGCTACTCTCTTCTGAGCACATAAAAAGTTTCACTGGAGATAATGAACTGAGCCTCACAACGTATGGAAGTGCATGATGAAGCTGGCTGCCAGGGCAGAGAACTGGACTGAGCATTTATGTGACTCCCAGCCCTGAGCTGCTAATCCCTCCACATGCTGGTTTACCCTGGTGTCCCCATGAGCACAGGCAGGCCAAGGAAGATAGTAAAGGGAATGGCAGATACCTAAAAATGCATGTGCAACCTGATGGAGCTCAGTATCCAACAGGAGTTAGACCCTAAGGTGGCTTTGGAGTTTTTGAAAATCTAACTAAATGCTGCTTTGCATTGTAAGTATCTAAAATCTTTTGAAAATTCTATTTTAAGCATTTTGTCCATACACATCAGCAAATTTGTAACAGGACCTGGACATGTCCAGGTGTGGAGCCCTCAGTACAAGAAAGACATAGAGATTTTGGAGAGGGTCCAGAGGAGGGCCACGAAGACGATCAGGGGGCTGGAGCACCTCCCCTATGAGGACAGGCTGAGGGAGTTAGGCTTGTTCAGCCTGGGGAAGAGAAGGCTGCAGGGTGACCTCATTGCAGCCTTTCAATACCTGAAGGGAATCTACACCCAGGAGGGGAGTAAACTCTTTGAAAGGGCCGACAATAGCAGGACTAGGGGAAATGGATACAAGTTGAAGGAGGGAAGATTTAGGTTGGATGTTAGGGGGAAGTTCTTTACTAGGAGAGTGGTTAGGCCCTGGAACAGGCTGGCCCGGGGAG
>NW_010108499.1:0-62190 GCF_000699245.1 Pterocles gutturalis | reverse complement strand
CCTTGGAGGTGTTCAAGGCCAGGTTGGACGGGGCCCTGGGCAACCTGATCTAGTAAATGTGTATGTTTGGTGGCCCTGCCAGGCAGGGGGGTTGGAACTACATGATCCTTGAGGTCCCTTCCAACCCAGGTCATTCTATGATTCTATGATTCTATGATTCTATGTATAAACAGCAGAAATAGAATCTCAAAGGCATATGGGGACCTGCAACTTCAACTAGCTAATGTGAAAAAAAAGTCCACAGAACTGTAACATTATGAAAGATAAATACTCTGAGATTTCAGAATACTGGGATATAAAAAATAAAAGCATCTGCCTGTATTGACTGCACTCCCAGTGATCTTAGCAAATCTAAGACATTTCCATTTAACACTTGTAAGGTGTCAGTTGTTTTCAAAATGTAATCTTCATTACCCAATCTTTGCACAGACATTTGGTCTTAAATGCTGCATGTACGTTGGTCATATATCCATGCGATATGTGAGAATGAACATCTGTCTAAAGGCTGTGAGGCAATGAAGATTAAATGCTAACTTTATCTGTGAGCTTTTTGTAACTTCTACCAAATCAGCTGCCCACAAACCACAGGAGTTCACCACATAAGCAGATAGAAATGTTGTTTGGAAAGGACAGGATGATGATTTCTAGTTCATAAGATATTTATCCCAAGACACATTCATTCATCTGTTGCACATTTAAATGTCTGCTTTTAGCCACTTGCTGGAGCAATACTGGATCAAAAGAGCATCTCTTTCTAATAACAGCTTCATTCCACACTGGCCTACAAGCAGTCACTGTGTAATCTAAAGCAGTAGAAACAAAGTGTGAGTTCAGGAAGTCCAAGCCACAGGGAAGGAGATTCTGCACCAAAGATGCAGCTACCCAGCGGGTGATTAATGGGGCCAAAATCCTGCAGGAGAAAAGGAAAATAAAAGGCCAAGTAAGGTACTACTCTTTGCAAGGTGTGTCTGTCTGCAAACCTGCCTGGTGGAGGGATGAGGTTCATGTGTTTTCCTAGCACATCACCAGACAGCCTTCACTCAAGGCTCTGGGTGTAATCCTGGACTGGTCCAGTGATAAATGAGTTTCAGCTGTTTTTAAGAAGAAAATTAATGGGAAGAATACAATGTATCTTTGTAAGGTTTGTGGACTGATTCAGCTAATGCACTATGAGAAATCTGTAATTATAACCATTACAAAATTAATTACATTTAATTACAATTAAAAAACCCCCATTTTTCTGTGGGCATTTAAATCAAAGATTACTTGGAAATAATTTATCTCCGTTTGAATGCTTTCAAGCTGCTTTCAGGCATTTATTAGCTACCAATAGCCTTCATTTTTAAGCAATAAGTACAGTCATGCATGAACAATTACATTCTGCAGCCTTTAATTTGATGGAATTTATTCACAGACATCCTTCTTAGGATAGAACGTGTTCCTGGAACAGGTTACGTTTTGATCTAAACACTGTCAGTTTGGGTTCAGATTGATCACTTCCAGTAAGGAGTTCAGTAACAAGTTCCTGAAACGAGAATGCTTCACCCTCAGAGACCACTATTCCACATTGGTGCATCGTGCTGCAGCCTCTGTGATGGATGTGACTGCTTAATTGGGTTGTGATTGATACTGAAGGTTCTGAGACTGCAAGACTGATTTATTAGGAGCTTTGCAGACTAATCCATGGCTACGTGTTTTGTTTTGACCTGAATATTCATATGTTTCTTAAACAATTTTTGTGTTGGCCATAGCATTTACTCCTGAGCAATGTTCCTGATGTCAGTATTTCTTCTCAGCAGTCTCAGTAAGCCCTGAGTTGGACCATAAATTGCCTTTGACTACGATGTAAATGAGAAAAGAGATTCTTTAGCTAGTAATAACAGGTCAATAAAGTATGAATCTTTTACCTACCTGAGAAGCTAATTTTGTGAATTTTTTACTCTTTGAGTTTCCTATCTGTTGATTGTTGGTTTGTTGGTTTTTTTAGATGCATTTGGTCTTACCTATAAAACTATAGCAGTACTGTAATTTTAACATTCCTCCAAAGATGTTTTCTGTCTAGTGATTTGTGATGCTGACCTTTAAACTAAAGAAATTCTGCAGTATTTTGAGGGCTCTACCTGTCTTTCTTTGCCAATGCCTTTATGTGAGTTTTGCTAATGTGTGGCGCTAAGTGATAAGCTAAACTGTCAGGGATCTTCAGGGAAAATCTTATATTCCCAAGGAAAAAAAAGTTAGTCCCAAATTATTGTCATGGTCCCGTATGATTTCCTTATGCAACATGTAGACTTTCTATTATCTTAGCTGTCAAAATCATTGTCATATGTACCACTTCTGGAATAAGCATTAACTGCACCTAGGCATATTGCTAGTTTTCCCCTGCAAAATCAATGTAAGATGTTTGCCAAGCCATAGTATCCCAGAAAGTTGTCTTTGACTTATTTTTGCCATTACCAGGAAGTTCTGATTGTTCATTAGAACATTGTGGTCACCAGAAGAAGATTTTGTCAAGTGCCTCTCTACCTCTGTGTCATGCATGTGGGTAGGCTGCTGTTGTCTACCCCTACATCACAACCTATGCACCATTGGTACAGTGCTCTCAAGCAATGGAGACAGATTGCTCTAACCCTTTTGTGTGGTGAGATTCCTGTCATCTTCTATTTTCCTAAATCACTTTTTAATTTCTTTAGAAAAGTGGCTAGAGCTCCCATCCATGATCAAGGCCCATTAGGTTAGGTAGTGCTTGAAATCTAATCTTCTGACTCTCTGCTCAAGGCCTGAAATTCAGTATTCTTCTTCTTTCTTGTCTGTAGTCTGGGCTTCCTTCCTTCACCTGGCATGTGTACTGAGATGTTTTTATACACATAGCTAAACCCACTAGTCTTTCAAGAATTTCCAGTGAAAAATATGTGTCTACGTAAGTTTAGCTGGAGGTCTTTAAAGAATATCACTTCAGTTTTCATATTTTTTACTGGCTTGTTCTGGAAAGAAAACTATTAATTCTGCAAATAATTTGTTTCCAGAGTGAGGAATATGGATTTCACTTATCATTCTTTAAGTCATTGTCATAAAAAATGTTAGCTAAAACACATCATAAAAGCCTTCCAACATGAGCCTTGGAAGACCTTTTTTTTTTTTTTTTTTTTTGAAAACTGAAAGGATCCATTTTCCTTTTAATGATCTGAAAAAAACCAAAACAAACAACAATAACAAAAAAAACACACTAAACTGCTTCCTAGGGCCTCTTGCTTACCTGCTATCTCACAGCTACAATTTTATGTCTAAAGAACCTGGCTAAAATAATCTTGTCTTCATTGCCAGAGGTTTTTTTATTATGCCTGCCAAAATCTTTATCAGGCCTATGTTGTTTAAACTGGCTGGGGTCAAAGCTACAAAGAAGCAATGTCTTAGATGATTCTCAACAAAGATTATCATCCAATGCTATCCCTATTGCTCTGTGAGTGTGTATTTCATTTGGCAAAGAAACTGTAATGAGTATCAGAATGATAAATATAGAAGATTATTAAGAATTTCTTAGATTTCCAAAGAAGCAGAACTGGGCTCAATGTCTTTGGAAGCACAGATTGGTTCTTGGGAATAACTGTAGGTTGTGCACTAGATACCTTTGATAGTCTAGAAGAGATTCCGTCTCTAGGCAGACCTCCAGGAACAGATATGCCACAAAAGGGTAAGAGCCCTCCTGCCTTCAAAGCATGCATTGGTACTGTTTTTATCTGTACTTTCTTCCAAATAAAGATTAAAACTCATCCCACAGTCAGTTCTCGCTGCCAAGACACTTTCAACACAGTGGACTCAAAACCGGCACGATGTACAGTGTTGGAAATCCTCGTTGACCCTCTTTAAGTGTCCCCCAAAGAGCACATTGGCAACACGGCAACAAAATATTTCTTTCCTTTCTGTTTTCCAAGTTTTTTCACTTTTCAAATCTAAAGCCCAATCTGCTTTCGTTGTGAAGTTAATTCCATGGACTTTGATGTAGATTATTTTTGAAAAACTCATAAACTGCCAAAATAGAAACAGCCTACCTTCTTTCTTAGAAAGAAAGCTGAAACTGAGGCATCACTCCAATGTACCAGGATAAACTATTTTACTCAGGGAGGAAAATAAGGGAGTTAACCTGCAAAACTACCACCTTCCCTGTCCTGGTCCCTTCCTGCACCTCATGTGTCCCTCTGTTCCGATGAGAGATTATCAGTAAATACTGACAGGTTCAAGAAGCTGCCCCCTGCCCTTTCCCTAGTGATGCTTAATTTTCCCTTACTCCGTCTCATCATGTTGTCTTGATTATGGATGCCTTGGGGCCAGGTCTGTGTGTGGTTATAGGTTTAGAAAGGCCCAAGAACACACGAAGTGCCACCAGAATCCAACCGTTATAGTCACTTGTGCTGTTTGTCATCAGCTTTGTAGGCTGGGAGTGACCAGGCCATTCTGTATTTGGCTGGAAGTTGAGAAGGGAATAGGCTGGGAAACTGCAGGTAGTCCCCCACCCTGACCTTCTCCTCAGAGTCTGAGCCCTCAACTTTGTGCCTGTGGGACCAGAACAGCCTGCTGTGACTGCTGTGCTGTTTGAGATATATAGAAAACTTCTGCTTCAAGACAGGCTAGACTTTGGGGATTTTAAAAATTGTCATGATATTTCACCTTGAAATGGTACGTTTTACCCAGTTTTGCAAAGCTGTCTTGAGCATTGTTGCTGGTATTTTCATTGGTTTAGCCATGGATCTTCACTTGGATCCTCTAGGAAAGTCTGGGAGCAGATGTCCTGGCAGCTGAATACTACCAGAAATTTTGCCTGAATATACATTACTTAATTTTATTTGGTGTTTTAAACTATTGAGTACTGTATTACTGCTGTACTCCTGAATAGCTACTGCCTTGCAGCCAAAATACAGATGGATGAAAGGCCTTGAAAGCAATTGGGAAAGGGATGGGTTGGAGATCTGAAATTATGTTGACAGTCTTAGGATATGAATCCTGCGCCTAAGGCTTGATCTTGCTTCAATTAAAGTAACATATAACAGGGATTATAGGACTTGGTTGCCTTCAGTCTCAGGGTGTCTGTAAATTCAGCAGGCAGAAAAGGTCCTTCTGATCTGAAGATCTTATGAAGGTCTTGGCCAAATTCCTGTCCAGCAGTCACAAAAGCACATAATTTGTAAACAGTTATTAAAACTTTATGATAGATGGTGTGTTAGGAGTAAATGTGTGCTGTTAGATTGCAAGAATAAAAAGCATCCAGTCATGTGAGGGCTCCTGTCACATGTAGGACTTTATCTCCTACACTTGGTCCGCCCACCTCAGAGGCAGAGGGTACCAGGGCAGAGCATGGCAGCCTAGAGATTGTTTTTTTAGGGATGCACAGGCTTCACTGGCAGTCCAGGAAACCTCCAGTTTCAGTTGAACACCGTTTATCCAAGTGTCTCCCTTCTTCAGAAGCTGTGTGCAATATGGACTGAGCCTTATGTGGACACAAGCCTCATATTTCATACTGATCTCATTCTGATTTGTTTTTCCATTCTTATACATTTAAACTGCTGATTTGAAAACTTATAATTTGTTTAGGAACATTCATTGGTGACAATTAATTGAAATATGTCGAGTTTTCACTTCTCTAAAAAACTAAAGCCACATAGGTGTCCTGGACCATATTCCAGTTTATCTTAACTTTCTGCATGTTGTGACATTACTAGAACTTAAATCTCTAAAATATTGGCTGCTTATGCTAGTACTAGTGCTAGTGTGACTACTGACTAGATTCAACAACCTGCATTGATTCTGGATTTATCATTATTCCCTACTAATGAAGTGAACGTTAGAATAAATAAAACGTTAAAACAAGTAGTTGTGTGCCCATACCTGCTTTGCAAAAGGAAGGAGAGGGGGATTTTTCAAGTGTCAAAGTTAATTTTAGGGGGAAAAAAAGTTGTCTCAGTAGTAGCCTTGGCCTTGAAAATCAGCATTGTTATGTATCTGCAGAACAGTAGGAAAAGAAACAAAAGCGCAAAACATGCGATTAAGATTATCTGTAACAAAAGATTTTAAATTGCATTGTGCTCTGTGTGCTGCTCAAGGAAAAAAATCTCTTGGTGCCTGAATGAAGTGGGACCCATACAGTACAATGAAGGCGCATAGTGGCTGACTGCACTGGCACCCGACTAGCTTGCCACAGAGCACCAGCCTGCGCTGAACTGCACACAGCGCTTAGCCCAGCTTTTCTTACAGCTTGTAACTGTGCAAAGCTCAGAGGTTTCTCACCAGTTCGGTTTCACATCAGATGAATCCAGCAGGTTTTGGCTGACGTGACTTTAGCAAATACAAAAACCGAAATGAAACTCAGGAGTCTAGAAAGAAAATGTTTATGTCAAGCCCCAGCAAACCAAAACGTGGCTGTGAAATCATTGCTGAGAACACAACATCAGTTAAAAACATGATAAATCTTTTACAGCCTATTAATATAGGCATGATTCACAGTTGCCTTGTAGATGCATACAGAAGCCAAATTCCCTGCAGAACAGTAATGTGGTGGCTATTATATTTCTGTTTTATATCTTTTTAGCCAGCAGAAGGACAAAAACAGTCTTTTGCAAGGATGACAATTTCCACCAATAACAAGTGGACAAGAAAGCTCCCAGCCTGACCTACATTTCCCTTGCATCTATTTTTTTTTTTCAGTACTCCACACAGTTTAGTTTAATAAAACTGACTTTTCAGAAAATATCATGTATTCTATATCCAAGCACATAGAGCATTGTGAAATGCCATGTCTACCATGTTCAGATGTACTGGGACTGCCCAGGTTTCAGCAGATATACATTATGGTTAAAAACAAGAATATTGATGTAGACAGAAAAGCAGCTTGTGAAAGTGTAAGGGAGGAAGAGAAGAAGTTGGGGCAAAGAAAACAGCATGAGCAAGGCTGAAATGTGTTGTGTGTATGCAGAGTTCCCAAACCTTCCAAACTAACCCTGTGTTGCTGTCTTCAATAACTTTTTACTTTTTAACACTGCAGTCTTTGCTACCTTGCAATGTTGAAGAGGAAAAAGCAGAAGAAAAATGTGCATACACACAAGTTTTGACAAACTTGCATCAGGCTTCGTTGAGGGTATTTCACATAATGGCCTGGAGCCTTTTCTAAACAGCTTTTTACACTGGCCGTGTACCACTGGGGTGCCGTGTTCCCCAGCCACAACCTGTTGTGCCCTGGCTGGCTGACTGTGTGCTACTAGAATCAATAGCAGTGAAATCATTACAGCATTAACTTCAGGATGTGTTATCCACTCAGCTAAGCACAGGAGGTCCCAGACAGGTTTGCATAACCCAAGCTAAAGTCTGTGTCAGTGTCAGGACATCTTCACAGTTTACCAGATTAATTTAGGTTTGGTTCCATATCTACGTTTACAGCCTCCACATCCTGACTGCACCATAGCAGACCTACCAAGTCAAGAAAGATTGATTTTGTCTGCTTGCCATCTCCTGTAACCAAGGAGGACCTTATGATATCTGTAACCTAACTGGTCTGTCTAATCTAAACAAGTTTTTCCCCATCTACCTCAAAAAATCATTAAAAGGAATAATGTAACATATATGTGAAGGGGAAACATACCATCATAATTAAGATTGAGCCCAGTGTTTATGTTTGGTAATAGTCAGAGTAGAGGTACATGAGACTTCCCACTTGTGCTTAGAAACAGCCTCCCAAAGGTTTGTATCAGGCCTGTCATAACTCGTGCTTGGCCTTGCAGCTGCTCAGCTTGACAACGTGGATCTGCCTTTGTCTGTCTGTGTTCAGTTCTGAACACTGTTCCATATTATGATGGTACTATGGTACCACCTCTGGAACATACCATACTACTGTGTGGTAGCATAGAGCTACTAGGAAGCTTTCTGATTAAAAACAAGTTATAAGTGCTTCATAAATATTTTCTATTTTTATTCTACTGTCTCCTTGGGACATGAGTAACTCTTGAGTTGACCACTTCTGGTTGCAGATACACTGAAGTTGAATAAATGCTTATTTTCAGGAAATGGCAGGTTCTTTGCTAATCGTTTTAGGGCTCTGATTAATTGGTCTCTTCTTTCAAGCAAATACCTTTTTTTTTTTGGTAATAATATTATTCCAGAGCTGGTGTTTTTTTGTTTATTGGGGTTTTTCTTGTTTACTACTTCTATCATTACTATCATTATTATAAACCTTCCTATTATCATTATGTTGCTATTATTACTTATAGTATTCTTCAATAATAACACATCAAGGCTAACACTGAGTCACTGTAGAGAGATGCCTGTGGTGGAGATCTCATTTCTTGGTTGGTAGGGAGATCTCTGACAATCAATTTGTAGGAAGGCTGTCATCGATCATAAGAAGAAAGCAGGAAATAAAAGGCATAACTCTTATTTAGCCTGTGTAAGGAGGCAATTAAAGGAAACTCAGCAGAAGTCTCTGGTCAGAAGACGTGTTTGTTGATCACAAGTTACTGTTACAGTTATATTTATCTGTAAGGGATTATGTCAGCAAAAATCTTTTAAAAAGTCTTGCATTGGCCAGGCAGTGACATTCTGCAGGATCTCCACTAGCTGCCTTGAAGCAAGTTGGGTTTGATTTTATATTTTGTTAAACAGTGCACTCTGGGCAGGTCTTAGAACAACCATTGCTATTTGTTTGACAGAGGGCTTGAATCAAGAGCCAGCATTCCTGTTCTTGAGATTAAGACATTTGCACAGGTCAGCTAGTGTCAGAAGGTCTGTATGAGCATCCAAATCATATATAGACCCTATTGGAAAGAGAATAGCAAGATTACCCTCTTGACGTGGGACTGACTGGGAAAGCAGGAAGAGTGTTTATAAGGTGCACTAGCCACAGCTTACTTGTAAACTCTTTGAATTTAACAAATGCTGTCAAATATAGCTCTCTTATAAACCAATATGTATTTTTCAATCATTAGTGTATAAAAGAGATTAGAAAAAAATTGCTAGCTCTCCCAGTCACGTAAGCTGTCATTAACATATTCACTTCTTACTGGCACTGTGGCCGAAGTTGTTACAGCAGAAGAAATTTAGAACAGATAATAGTGGCTCTGTGCATATCCGGTAACAAAAATTCCATTTCCACTTGGTCACATTAGCCTTCTGTCAAGGTTTAAGTGCCTTTATACTTGTGGTTCTCAAACTGTCTTCTACTATATCAGACCTATCAGATCAATATTTTTTTCTGGTTAGAAAAGTCAGAATTACTGGGCAAATTTAATGAGTCCTTTTTCGATATTTGCAGTACAAAACAATTGTGCTCTACAAGAAATGGTTATCATGATCCTTCACCTTTAGTTTAAAATGTCTGGGAATCTCTGTCTTCTAACTTCTGGCAACTAACACTCCTCCTTTTGAAATGCAGTATCAATTTACTTTGATTTTTAAGGCTCAAATTCTGCAAATACATTAATCTGCATTGATGTATATACTTAAATGCATATAGTTAAATATGTGTATATACATTTTATGAGTGTGTATATATAAACATTTATACATATGAACGTGTATATACACTGTGAGTAGCTCCTTAGGAGTCAATGAAATTAGTCACAAAGTCAAAGTCAGTCAAGATCTGAAGTATTTTGATAAATCAGGTCCTCAGCCTGATCCAGATGATGGAAGTATGGGGGCATGAATTATTTAGACCTGAAAGTTCAGCTGGAGCAGAAAGTTTCCATTTTCTATCCATTTATCTTATATGCACTTTTTTCTGGAGTTTGAACTTTCCAATAAAAGCATAATAAAAATGGAGGCATACACGGTCATTTATGTTTGTATTTTCTAGCAGACCATATGTTCCATATATACATTTCTATTTGCTTAGAAAAATGCACTCCCATCTATACATGTGGAACAGAAAATGATATGAAACTGAAGCTAAGTGTGAACATATTTTATGGCATCTTGGATATTAAGCTCTATGAACACATTTTTATGGGAATCAACTTGTCCTATCTTCCATCTTTGTTTATTATACTCTGTGGTACCAGAACAGCAAGCTGCCAGGTGGTGTTTTATAGAGTCCTGAGATAACATGAATTTATAAGGATGTTCTATAGTAAAGTGCCCGTAACTATTTAACAGTCAGTTTAGATGGTCTTTGAGCTTCTTCTCACCAGTTACGCTAGAACTACAAACAGAAGGTAGTAACAATAAATAAAACTATTAAAACTGGAATGGTGACAAGCCATGTGTAGGCCCTGTGTAAACAGAATACTATGTATAGTCCTGCAGAATTAACAGCATTCAGAAACACCATTTAACAAATACTCTACCACTACAAGAGTACTCCGTGACTGCCAGCCATTTTAGGTGATTCCTATAATGGTGGAGTTTTCAAATCATTTAATCCCAACTGACATTTCTGAAAGGCCAATTTGTTTCTTCAGGCACCAAAATACCTTTGAAAATCTGACTTCAGTTCAATCAACTAAAAAAAAAAAAAAAAGAGAATTTAATATTTTCCCATCGAGTTAGTCACTGGAGTATAATATGCTGGCATCACAGGAAGCGTCAAAATCCCAGGGAAGGCACCTGATCACATTCTAGCAGGGCTCTGCCCAGGTGTAAAACTTCTGATATCTCTGAGGTACCTGAACCCTGCTTCAAGCCAGTATTAAACAAGTTCTCCTTTCTTCCCTTTACGGAGGGCCCAGCTGACAGGTACATCCAGAGCACACAGATGGGACTAGTCCTGACACAAAAGACAGCCAGAAGCAAGACTTTCTGCCTGGCTGGTGTGGTTGAACACCTCAATGTAGTTAACTTACCAGTGGGCTGTGATATGAATATGGAAGACTGATTTTAAAATTTCTTCTTGATGTGGGAGACAGGGCTTGAATATGACTCCCAGGGAAGTATCTAATACCCTGCTACAGTCAGTCTTCACCTCACATCCTGCTCTGTTTGAAGCTCAGTGTTGTCCTACTCCAACACTTTAAGCTTCCTTCTTTATGCTCAGTTTGTGTCCTGTGTGGGAATACAGCCCAGACAGGTCTTGTTCCAGAGGGCAGGCACAGCAGAGGCACGGGGCCAGGCAGGAGACACTTAGCATGTATGTGCCTGTCCCCCCATGCCACATCCAGCAGCACACACCAGGCAGCCCACACAGATCAAGGGAACACCGAACTACCAGAAATGGGGTTTACAGAGGATACTCTGCTGAGGTCAGGTCTACCAGCAGGAGATGGTAAATACTTTTCCCTGTCACTAGGGCATCCCTATTCACATTGCAATCATCTTCCCCAAAACTCTTTTTCCCAGGAAGGTGCTCTCTTCCAGTCTCTCAAGGTGCTGGCGATGGCAACCATATTTGGACTACGCTTTAGTCGCCAGATCTAAACCGCAGATTGCTTGGAAGCAAGTGTTGTTGTCACTAAGCAGACTTGTAAAGGATCTAATACCAAGCCAGCCAAAGAGGCTGGGCACGAGAGAAAGCATGTTTCTGCAGCCCAGTGCCTGGGAAGAAGTCACAGATTTTGACTTCTGCTCCTAGGACTGTTTCTGCACTTGCCATTGAATGGTCATTGGGTTGAGTTTTTTTTTTAACTGCTAAGTAAAAGCAGACACAAATGACAGGGACAGAAGTAGGAAGAATGAAACAACTTAGGTCACATGTGTGTGTTTCTATTTGTGTTTGTGTAGGGGCGGGTTATTACCTGTGCTGGGACTGGTGTGGTGCTATTGGAAACCCAAGGCAGAATGGAAGTGCTTTGTATCTTTGAACAGGGGCTCAGTAGGGACAGTTGGCTGTGTAATGCAAATTAAATAAAAAAATAGGTGGATTGTTTTCCTTCTAATGATTTGCTGAGTTGTTAGGTGGCCAGCTAGCAGGGAAGTGGGCAAGAGAAAGAAGTGGAGGGGTAATGCATGACTTTACAGACCTAGAGATATGTCCTGCTCAGTGGAACTCAATGTTGCACATGCCTCTTATTCAAAATGTGAACTGCAGACCAGATTAGATCAGGGAATGTTAGTCACGTCCAGTGCAAAATGTGTTTTGTTTGGTTTGGTTTCTTTTAAAACAGAGAGAGGGAGCATAAGTTCAGGGAGGTAAGTGAAAGTTCAGTGAGATTTGTCCGCATTCATGAAACCTGAGTTCATAGTCGAGCTGTTGAGTCACATACAGATGAGTTGCCTGGTCAGTTGAAAAAAAAAAATAAAACACAACCAAAAAAAAACCCAACCCCAACCAACCCCTTCCCTCTGTAAATTCCTTGATGTTCAGTGGGTGTGGTTGGGTGAAGACAAGCCAGACAATACCAACAGCTGCATGGAATCTTTCCACGACTGAAAGGTGAATAATTAACTCTCTTATAACTGCAGACCCTCAGGGGGAGGTGAGTCACTAGCCCAATTTAGCATTATGTTATCTTGTAATGAACAATAAGAGGGAAATCTATACGTGTCCTGACAGTTCTTGTGAGACATCAATGATCTGTGCCCCAAAAACCTCAGGAAGGGAGTTGATCAAAATGTACCTCTAAGAAAATAACTGATTTTGTACATATAACTCATCAGTGGTTAAAGAATATAATTTTTTTTCAAGAAGATCATTTTTTCTAGGCTTATGAAATTTCCTGAGCATGATGCTGAGGCTTAGACAAGAAGGAAAAGAATGTGTCGATTTTAACTGGCAGCATTTTGCCAGCACCTAAAATCAGATATAATCAGGGTGGGAATTACTTTTCTGAGTCCAATCATGCTCATACTGTTGCCTCTGGACTCTTGGGATGGAGGGAGGGGTCCACAAAAGGCAAATAAGTAAAATAATCCTGCTGTTAGGTGACTTGAGAACCTACTAATAGATTTTTTCTGAAGGGTTTGAATGTCCACTGGGAAATCTCCAACAGTCTGCAAATCCAGAAACCTTAAAGGCTGGTCTAAACTTGACAGATCTTTGCATGTATTAACTGCGCCCACCTGAGAAAGGCAGTATAAATTGTTCTTCCTCGTATGGAGGGAAAGAAGACTAGAGCCCTTGGCTCCTGCACAACGCACAAGGCAGTGCCCTTGTGGCTTCTTCTGGGGCTGCCGCCTCATTAAGAATTTTAGGGCTCTGCAGACGATTCAAATTCAGAAAGTGGCTGTTAGACAATACACATGGGTCATTCTTTAGTAAAACTTGCAAAAGACAGGTGACTCCATGCTTTCTCCTCCCTCCAACTAAAATGTGGATGGATCTGATACGACTGTTCCCATTTGGTTGTTCAGGACTAAGTAGCTCCACAGCATGACATAGAGGGACATCAGCCTCATTTGTCATGTCAATATATTCTGCAGTCATGTTCTGATGGAATAAGCACCTCTTGAGTTTTTTCTTTCCTCCAGCCAGTTTAGAAGTGGCACTGAACGACTCAATAGGGATCTGTATTTGTGTCTTCTCAGCAAGAAATGAAGCCAGCTCCCTGTGCAAGGGGAAACCAGTAACCCAAGTGACTGAATGAGGGGTTTTTTAGAGTTTTGAGAGGGTTAAAAGAAGAATAAAACTTGCAAAAACTGGTTTAAACTGTGCTGATTTCGAAGGAGCCATGCCCCCTCCATTATCTCAGCAAACAATGTTTGCAAACAGTGCACAATGAAATATGTAATTCCATAGGAAAATGTGAAAAAAGGAAATAAAAGAACACAAACAACAATAGTCTGAATCAAAGCTGCTCATCAGATCTTAATCCTCATTAGTGGATATTAATTTTGATGACTGTATTGCTGACTAATTAACAACTATAAAAGAGAAAACTTTCCCACATGCTCCACCGTGCTCCATCTAGGGTCAACAGACTGTCACTGGGCATGTTTTAATTATTGCTTTGTCATTGTCATATCTTCAGTTCATTACTGCAGATGGTCCAGATGCTGCAGAAATTCTGTGATCAGTTGTAATGTTTTTATTCTGTGAAAGTGAGAGTAGACAGTGCTTAGAAATGGAAGCAGAATGCTAGAAAAATGAAAACTTTACATTTTAGAGTAGAGCAGACTAGAGTGGAGAGGACTTCCAGGATAAACATGCATTTTAGCAGGTTTCAGAAGGGTAAAGCAAGGTCCCTCTAGGAAGGCTTTGCTGTTTGTCTAGGAAGGTCTTTTTTTAGACTTGTCCCACTTACTTGTCCGAGCTGGAGTCTGACCTCTGAGGAAGTCCAGCCATGTTGCTTGCAACATGCTCTTACTTCAACTGATATTTCAATGACTTGTTTTCTCTCTTCAGTTCAGACAGTATTTTTTTTAGCCTTGACAGAATGGCTAGACTAGGTAATCCACGCAAACAGCTGCTGCATGCAATGTGATCTTCTCCCCAAACCTTTTTAACAAAGACTTCTGAACTGTTCCTTAGTTTTGGATATGTTGGAAATATCCAGAAGCTAAAATCTCTCAATATGAATGTAATTGGCATATCAACTGTCTAACTATACTGCTTTTAGCTTGAGAACTGTCCCAAGAAGATTAACAAGAGCTGCATGTTCACAAAACCACTCCCTAATCAGAAAGCATTCATCAGGAAAATACCTCTGCTTCAAACCACATTCACAGAGGATTTGCTTCTTGAATATGTGTTCTTGTCTGTATTCAGAAGAAAGATGCTACTGACTTTTGTAGTGCGAGCTTTGCAAACTTTCAGACTCCATCAAAGATAATGTAATTGTGATTTTTCATTTTGATTAATTTTATGACTTTAAATTACTTTGTTCTTCGTCAATCACAAGAATTTCTGTCTAACAAAATGCCTATATGAGCCTGAGTAATATTAAAGAAATTATTGCAAATATTGAAGATACAAAATAACATTAATGGATCCAGGGAGATTTGAAAAATGAACAGGAGAAAAGAAATAAAGGGTCAGTCTTTAAAGAGGCCTGAATATACAGGAAAACACATTGAGAGGAAGGGAGGAATTTGGAAAACAGTAATTTTAAAGAAGTCAAGAAGTGACAGTGGACAGAAAGTTAGACATGCATTGGGAATAGGATATAGCATCCAAAAGGGTTATGCAGCTGTGAATTGCATAGGCAAGGGTAACATCCTCTGGAGGCAGTATGGCAAAAATCCTTTTCTGAACATTGTAGGTATTATTCCATCCACAACACTTCATGACATTTTAGGAACTTAGGTCCTGAAAAAAAAAAAACAGAAGTGTATTGGAGAGCAGTGGAGGAACATAAAAAAAGAGTAGAGATGTGGAGAATTGATTTTAATAGGTAAGATTAGGTACTAAAACTGTCAAATTTAGTTAACTGGAAAAAAAAAGGCCACACTGATAAATATTTAAAAGATATCTAATAGGGAAGGAATTGTTTTAGGACAACCAAAATGCTAAGAAAAGGAAAAGAGGATGAATGTGAGAATGAGGTGTATCAGACTGTGAAATGGTCCCCTGTGGGATGAGAGAAAAACCATTCTCCTAGTGAGAATGACTTTAAATGAGATTGGATATTATCTTAGTGACCAAAGGGGCAGCTGGGAATAGAAATATAAAATATTTTTGAGATTTTGTAGGCAAGGATCCAAATAAAATAATTTTATGAAGGCCTTATTTTTTGCTGAGCCACACACCCCTTCTTTTTCTCAACAAGATTTGTCAGCTAGTGAAGTCTCCTTCAGTGCTCTGCTATTGCTGGCCACACTGTGAGTTAATTAGGAAGGAGGTGTAAGGATGAACGCGTTGACTTCTAAATCTCTGCCTGCTCAGCATCCCTAAATAAAAGTAATGAGGACTGCTGTTGCATGGCAATACCATTACTTTGCACTATGTATTTCCACATCCTGTGCTCTCCCAGGCAGTGTGCCTGCTGCAAGTACAACCTTCCAAGGAAGGTGGAGAGTCAGAACCACGTAGGTAATGCCAGTAAACTAAACCTTTAGGCATTTCTTTGCTTTGATCCAGACAATTGCATGTGCTGTGCTGCTTGTACCCTCAGAACAAATGGCAGCCTTGGGAGCTAGCATGGATATTTAGAGATGGTATTTAAATAACATTACTTGGGAAATTCCCACTGCTTAAGAAAAAAATAACTAAAACAAGAGTTTTCTTTCCCAGAAGGCTGAGACAGGTATAATGCAGATTAGCAGGCATAATTGATATCATTTCTGTATCCTAGAGGATCATGAGAGTCATCTTCCTAGTCACATCCTCCCTGTTCTTAGTACTGATCAGAGTGAAAACGTTGCTGTGAAGTGTAAAGAGGCAATATAAACATAGTGTGTGATACAAGCAACTGATTGCAAACAAATAACTTCATTAAGCCATGTCCATAATAATTCCTCGCTTTTATATAGCACTTTTCATCTGCAGATCTCAAAGTGCTGTACAGATGGAAAAACTCAGGAGGTAAAGTGGCTTATTTGAGGTCATTCAGGTAGACAATGGCAGCTCTGGGAATAAACCATCATACAGTGCCTCACTTTGCATTATAAATGCCCCTCCTGTGCAGCCCTGGAAAGGATCATGGCAGTGAGCCTTTAGAGAGGAAGAGTGTGTAGCCGGAGCTGAAATAAGCCTGAGTCTGATCATAAGACCACTGTGAATTAGAAAGGCCAAATTCCACCCTAATGTGCAATCTCTCTTAAAATCAACTGGAGCTTTATATTTAAGTATTTCCAAGGTTTTCCTTCCCATGGTGTCTGAGTACCAGCAAAATTACGTCACACTACAACAGTCTCTGAGGATGTTTCCTTACTACTTTTTCCTGTTAGTCCCAAGAGCCACTAGAGATTGTTTTCTTTTTATCACTTTTTTTTTAATTGCATATAAACACTGGGCCTAATTCACTAATCATGGTGGAAGATGGAGGAAAGGATTATTTACTACCTAAAACTACAGTAGTGCAGTGATGCCTCAGGCCTAGTAAATACAAAAAACAGCAAGAAGGTATTTCAGTCTTGACTGGGTATATAATAAAAAAAGTACAGAAAAATAATTCTGCAGGCATCCAGCATCCCCAGTTCATTATTAGGGAAACTAGGCAGACAATATCTACAAACACTTCACATGATTAAAAACATAAAGGACAGAGTATGAGAAGAATCAGAACACAATATACCATAAATTGCAAAAGCATAAATCCCATTATGCCTGAAATTTGGAAGGGAGAATACATCCTACAGAATGCTGGAAGAAAAAGGGAAGGGAAAGAAGGGCGCTGGTCCTGAAGCCACATGTCTAGAGCTCCTTGCTGGCTCAGCTGCAGGCTCCCTCTGTAATCTTGGGCATACTGCTTTACTCCTGTTTCCTCTCCCACGTTGTGGGTGTGCCTACATCGCAGTCAAAGTGGGATATTAAAGCTTGTCAGCCGAACTGAACTGGCTTTAACCAAGTTAGCTTATGTACTGTTAGCAATGCATCTATAGTGCGGAGTTGGGTATGGACTAAATTCTTAAGGGTAGATAGTGAAACTTGGGAACAATAGAATCTGAGCACTATCAGAGGAATCCCATTCATCTAGATTTCACATTATTCTTTATTTTCTGAAAGGATACTTTTAGAAAAAAACCACATATTTTAACAGTAGGAGCTGAGCCAAAAAAAAAAAAAAAAAAAAAAAAAGGTTGAGGTTTTCAGTCATTTAAGGGATTTAGCCACATGCTTCACATTAATGTGAGAGTGCTGCTCTGGGATACAGATCTTAAGAATGGAAGATTTGTTCCTGAACTCCATCCAAATCTTATTGTAACTAAGGGTATGAAATGAGATGAGATAGTCTTCCACAGGGGTAAGACCAGCTGAGAAAAAGTGTGTTTCAAAACTGTGAAGACATTTTAAAGGAAAGTTGGTTATTGTTATGTCAAAGTCTGGCCAGCTGGTAAATATAATTGTATTAGGCTGCAATTACATACATTTTAGGAAAACACTCATGTATTGTGAAGAAAAAAAAATCTACTTCTTTTTTTATGAAAGCATAACAGCAATATAACTTAGATCTGTAGATCAGTGTCAAAAGCAATAACACAGTCTGGTATGGCACCTCCCCCCTCCCTGGGCCCCAGCTAAATGGCTTGTATGTAGTCTTAAAAACAGCATGATAGTTAAAATACAAATAACAGGTATTAGATGGAAATGATAGTTGCAAAGTACAAACACATGTGAGAGAGTTGCTTTAGAAAGTACAGTGAGAGACAGAGTAAGAGGAAGAACTTTATTAATGTCAGAAAGATACAGTGAAATATGTAGTGCACACGTGTTTGGGATAAGAGTTGGGATGAGGAGTCAGATGCTCAGCTGGTGAATCTTGATGCAGCTCTGTTTAAAACAGTGGGACTATGCTGATTTACATCTTCTACAGATTCTGCAGCTGGCTTCGATATGCACACAAACTTTGAAAGTTGTCCGGATTTACCTGCCCTCTACTCTCTGGAAACAAGGCTGGAAGTCTGGTGGGATTAAGGATTCTCAAGGAGATCTCCTGCCTTTCTGTGGACTAGAAACATGGTGAAGACAAGTATTATTGTTATTAGGACGGTATTCCTACATTTTTCTAGCCCCACAGGAAATCAAAATACACACTAAAAACAAATAATTAACCTAACTTTGTAAGCCTTCAAGAAGAATTCATTCTTCTATGATTCAAGCTGTATTTTATATGAATCAGTGTTCCCCTCCCTACTTTAAATGTAGACACGTTATTTCTGTGGTCTGGAAGCTGAGATCAGATTTCACCCGTAATGATTTTAGCTGACACACAGCTCATCAAAACTGCAATTATAAATACCAGTGTTTTTCTTTTTCTGGAATGTAGACTGCATCATACAAGGTCCTGCCAAAAGATGCAAAATTAGCACCGCAGTGGATATACTTGTGCAACCTCCAGGGAAGGACAATTAGGGAATGAGGAATAAGAGGAAAGAAGGAGTTGTCACTGCCCAAATGGCCAAAGTCTAAATCATCTTTATATCCATCTCCTGCACTGAGACCTTTTGATTCTGCAAAGCCTTTGCACAGAGAAACCATGCATCAGGCTTAAAGAAGTGCAACCAGTTTGCACATAGCAAGTTTTGAGTTGATTGACAATTGCCCAGTAACACTAGCTGGTGTAATGAGTGAAGTGACAAAAATGACAGATCTTGCTTCTCTCTTTTTCTTTCTTCTTTAACCATCATGTTACCAGTGTGTCCCTACAGAGATCCTGTACTGAATGGATCAGGTTAGATTTAGGACAGATCTCCAAATTCACTTGGAGGCTGTCTGTGAACAAGAAGCAGTTGTAATGTTTCTCTTCTGTTTACATTCTACCTGTGCTGGCTTGTGTTAGAATGAAATCTCCATTGAATCTATGACAGGTGTAGCAAACATGCTGTAAATAATACCAGACTCCTTAGCACTCTCACTACAGATGGAAGAGAGATAGGGGAAGCATGAGTGAATCAGACAGACATACCTGGAAGTGCAGTGCTATTGATCCTGCCTCCAGCTTAGGGATGGTCCAGGGACGGCTCAGTTCCTCATTCCATTCCATGTGGAAATCAAATATACATTTCCCATCTGTTCTTTTTGAAGCAGTAGCTTTACTTTGACAGTGCTTTGAACTGTCTCCCAATCTGCATGAAAATTCCACAGTGTGCTCTGTTTAATCATGCTCAGAGATTTTTGAGAAATAGCTCTGATTAGTTCCAATATCATTAGGAACGGTAGGGCTTTGCTTTTACATGTAGAATATATAACTTTTCCAGATGCACAGACTTAATGAAATGACCAACTACAACATCAATAGGGAAGGCAAGTGATCAGGGGAGAATGTTTATAAAGATTTTAAGCTCTAGAAAAATAAAGATGTCTGTGAGTCCTCAACTCAGCTGCTCAGTTTTGAGCCCAGATGGGAGACAGACTTACAGGACACGGTTCCGGAAAGTTTTAGCACTACATGAAAGGCTGCGAGGACTTTGATTTACTCACACTGGAGCTAATGGAAATTAGAGGCATGGGACACAGTTTGTTGCATTTTAGGAAGAAAAAGTCTGAACTACAATTTGTCTGAAGACTTCAAATTCTCACTAAAAGTATTTGTGTAATGTCTGGCTAGCCAAGTAGTTTCAGATGTTAACTGAATTCATCAGCTCTATTAATGCAATCAGAAGGTAAAATAGCACAGATGTAAGAGTTCAAATGTATTGTGTAACCTCAGTAAACCAAAGGACTCAAGTTATTGAATATGAAATAAAGTTATGTTTATCACTATGATTTTATTCCTTGCTTCTTCGTGATGACTGTAGCAGCCAGACTGCGGAAATCCAACCAGCAGTTCCATTATCTGGATTTTGTCTACACCACAGAGGGTTTTGTTTGTTTTTTGTTTTAAATAATTCGATGGTATTAACTTGGTGGTTAAAAAAAAAAAAAAGGTAATTTGTCTATTAAAAGTCACTGAACATTTTTTTCCCTCCAAATCTAAGTCATTATAGGAAAATATTAATATTTTGTGTGTCTGCCTGCTTTCTTTTCATAAGCAATTGTTTAAAACGTAGAAGCTCTGTATGGTAATTCTGGAAGACGTTTGATGTGCTGCTACATAAACTTGTGATTGAGAAAATATAAGCAGCCTACACAGATTAAAATGGATTGACTGATAAGCATTAACCTCCAACTGCAATCAGAGAATCACTGTTCCTTCTGAAGTCACTCTACAGTCTGTTCTTTGTTCCTCTCTCATTAGACATCTTTTATCGTTAACCTGAAGTGAAACGTAAAATTTCTCCTTTCAAAATTTATAGCCCATGCAAATATTGGAGCAATGATAAATGACAAAAAGAGAGAAGTCATTGATGCAAATAAATTCTTAATTATTTGGTGCTTCATGGGCCAGAAAACCATTTGTATACAGCCAAATACAAAATCTTGCATGTATGAGAAGAGAACACAGGCCATATTTAAAGGAGATGGAGAGTTCAGATTGGTAAGCAACAACTTGAAAAAGATACTATGTGATCTTGGAAGAAAATCAGCTGTTGGGATAGAAAGCAGCATCCAAGTTATCTGCCTAGGCAGGCTGCATACTTTTGGTGAATGACAGAAAAGAACCACTGCTACAGCAGCCTTACCTGCCAAACATCTGGGAGGAGCGTGCATGTGCACAGCAAGTGGGCTGAGACATGCAGACATGAGACTCTGGAGGTGCAGGGGAGTGCTGGGCAGCTGTGCACACAACAAAGCTGGGAGGCACTGGTCCTCAGTGGCATTGAGCCTCTGCTCCCCGTGTGACTCCCTGGCTAAGCTCTGGTCATGTGCCCTGTACCGTATGGCTGCATGGCTTCAGGGCCACATGGAGAGGTGGCACTGGGCAACACACTGCCCTCCTGCCAGCGCAACTTGCCCAGACTGCACTTAGCTCTGAAGTTGCTCCAGAGAAAGCACTGGAGGGCCACAAACTGAAGTTATCCCCCAAGGTTGCAAACACCCCACAAATGATGGGCTGAGCTCTCCCACAATACCAAAATTAGTAATTTAAACCTTGCATGTGTCACTAAAGGAATCTCCAGCAGGAAGTTATTTTATTTCTTCTGAAATTAGTGTGCCTGTTTTTTGGAGTACTAAGTAGGACTCATATCACCTAAATCAGGTCATCCACATAGGATTGTTCACCTTGGGTTTCCTTACTATAATGACTGAGAAATACACACTTTTATGGTGTGATTCATTTAGGGCAGACTTCTGAAATCTGTCAGATTAATTCCATCCTGAGTCTCTCTTCAGTGACATATAGAGATTGAGTAAGTAGTCCATACCTGGTCAGTTTGCTCCGATGCACTATGTCTTTTCTAGTGTAGTCTTTATCAGTGTACACAATTCTGAAAAAAAGGCAAATATTTCACAGAAAATTGCCAAAAGAACCATGAGAATGAATAAGTAATTGGGAAATTTACTTTGTATTGAGTAAGTGTAGGAGCCCACACGGTTCTGCTTAACCAAAAGATAATTAAGAGTCAATCTGATCATATTCTGTAAATCCATAACACACCACCAACCATTAGCTCTTCAGCTTAATAGATACCAGTGTAAGAGGCTGCACTAGAAGATGGAAGAAATTCAAAACAGAAATAGTAACACACTCTTAACAGTGAAGCTAATTAAAATGGCAACAGTTTAGCAAAATTAATCAAATATTAACATCACGTCTTTCTGTATCGCATAAAACAAACAAGACAACAGGAAAAGACACAAAATAAATAAGACCTAAGTGCTGGGCAGGGAAAAATGATGCTATCAAGTATCACCACCTGGGAAATTTTAAGTCAAATCTCAATGAGCTCAGCTCACAGTTTTTGGAAGTTTACCTACTGGACTTCTTTTCTAATACTGAAAGAGCAATTTTACTGTTCTGGAAAGAAAAGCCGTGTCTAGAGGTGTGACTCCAAGTCAATGAGCCAGAAACACTTTGTGTCTAATCCAGATTTGTCTCTAACTCCTTCTGTTGTCTTGGGCAAGTCACTTAAACCCTAAGCTAAGAACATTAAAAATTTAAAAGCTGTATTCATGCAAAGTATTTTTATTTTCAAAAACCTATTCTGTCAAAAGCCATCAGTACAAGTGGTAAAGAGAAAAAATCCAGCCTTGCAAGCCCCATAAGGAATTTTGAGAAGTCGCAAGCAACAGCAAAGCCAGAGTACATGAATTGGAAAAGGGAGTTTTGAATCAGTCTAAGCAGGTTGGGACTTATGCTTTAACTCATTAAGCTTTACTCACCTGATACAAGATCAGATATTTGCTCAGCAGAGTACATAGTGAAGGTTTGTGTAATGAGGGGAACAATCCTAAAAACATGTGGTTGTCATTCCAACTGGATGAAACATAAAAATTATAAACCTGCCATGGGTACACCAAAAAACTGGAACAAAGACTGACTCTTGAAAGCTTTAATATCCTCCCACCAGGAAAGAATTAGAAAAAGTTGAGCTAGATTAAACATAATAATCTAAATTCTGCTCCTGATTACATGCATGTAAATCTGAAATAACATAACTTAAGACTTATTTGGGATTTAAATTGGTGTCTCTGTGAGCCTGAATTTTGGCCGGCTTTTATTTCAGCTGGGAAGAAGAAAACATGTTTATAAAATCTGAGCAGCCTACAGTTTATCCGCCTTTAAAAAGACACACACTGTGTGCAAGCCAGTAACAGACTTCCAGCCGCACTGAGATGCTGAATTGTACTGAATAACTTGTATTGACAACAGCGTATAGTCTGGTAGCTGGAGAACAGCTCATTATATTCCCCTCTCTCTGTACCAGTGCCAATTCAAAGGCATCTGGGCAAGCTGATAATACATATAGATTGTGCTGAGCTTTATGAAAGGATGTATTTGTCTCAGAAATCAGCTAGCAGAAGCAGCTAGGTGAGCGGTATGGAACTAGCAGGGTGCAGAGTTTTCATGGCCTCCTTCAAGGATCTTGTCTGATTGTGGGCAGATCCCCAAGATTCACTTTCATCTCACCCAACTCATGGCACTTAACAGAGTCTTTTCTGCCCTATGGCCCTCAGAGGGGTAGAGAGACAGGCTGTCCTGGATGTTGATAAAACCCACTACATCTCAAGCACTTTCTGGCAATGCCTGACTTTCCCTCCTGTGTACAGACCATCCTCACAAGGGCTTTCTGACTTAGGTGCTATAAATGGCATAAAATCAGGGTAAATACTTCCTGAGTTGCTGGCTGGTTTGATTGCTCAGCTGTACAATGGAAATAATAGGGTCTGACAAGGGAAACGTGAAGATGCAACAGAGGCTGTGAGGAGCTCAAATGTTATGATAATAGACATTGTACATGACCTTAAAGTAGATAAATATGAAACAAATTATTCACATATCTTTCATTAGTCCACCACAGAACCATTCTGATTCCAACACAGCTGCAATGACCTACACTTTTTTCAGCTGTTCCCTCTCCTCTTTTTTTTTCTTTTATCTTTTGTTTGCATTTAATGCATTTTCAGAGATAACTTTTTGCTAAAGATGTATTATTTAAGAGTAATAAATAAAAACTGTAATAACCTTTTCTTTCCAATGAACCCCAGGTTCAGGTTTCTCTCTCCCCATTTTAAAACCTCCACCCTAGGAGTATATACAGCACATGTGAAGAACGTCTGGATAATGAGTAATTCTGAGTCACGAATAATGCTTCCAGATTTGCAATTTTGGCAGCTGGGAGTAGGATTCCCTGTTTGTACTGTGTCCAGTTCTTTCCTTCAGCTTTTCCCCCTTAGAGGCCCTGATTCTGCAGACATATTTAGCAAGCAGGTCCTTTTGTCTATGTGAAGCTTTACTGATATCAGAGGATCCCCTCCAGGAAGCCAGGCAACCTGCTCATTACTGCAGGATAAGAAACTCTTGACTTCTTCAATATTTCAGCTGCTAAAACACAAACAGATGCCTAAGTGCCTAATTTCTGCTGAAACCAATGAGTGAGAAGTGCTTAGGCAGTAGGTAGGTGCCCAAATGCTGTTAAAAATGAACCTTTTCATTCCCTGAGACGTGGCCCCCTGTACCTTTCCATGCCCTACCGAGGCTGCCTCTGTCTCGCACATGCCATGGCATGCTGGCTGCTAGTGATGGTTCATGCTGGCCTGTATGGCGATCTAGATGGCCATGGGGACTGATGGCTCAGTAGCTTGGCAGCAGCATTTCCATCAAAGCTTTCACCCAGGCTTCTGCAAATTTTGGATTATAAATATAAATTATTGCTGCTTTTTATTAAATAAATTGGCAATCTCATCCCACCTTACCTATGACTGTAGTAGAAAGCCATCCGGAACATTTGCTGATATGGCAAGAATACACCCTTTTCAGTCACATCACTATGATTCATATAGCCAGTTATGTTCTTCTTGACAATTTCAGCAAAGAGACCAGATCACAGACTCATTGTGGGCATAGGGTGAATGCAGTAACCCCTAAATCTAGTTCCTTCAAGTCAAGGCTTACACATACTGGTGAAGAAAGTATACAAAGATTTGCAGTGCTACAGTTTGTGTGAATGCACAGAAAATGAATTTTCCATCAAGTGTTCAGAGCAGCAGCTGTAAGCCCTTTAACAGCCAGTCAGCCAAAGACTGCATAGACTCAAATATCGGCATTGGTTTTGGTGAGGTAGAACTTTACTGAGGGAAAGGCAGCTCCACTGCCTTTCAGGGTCACTGTGTATTTGGCCTTTGATAAAGTCCATAATCTTAGAGGTGTGGGCAGTTCTTGCTCCAGGAGAAAAGTTATTTGCTAGTCATTAATGGATGCTAAGAGCGTATGATTTCCCTGATATGACAACTACCCTCTCATCTAGTTGTCTGACAAAGACATCCCATCCATGCGCTGCCTGATGGTGCAGGATGCTTCTTGCCTGCCATCTCACCTCCCATGCCTGAAATACCTGTAGGCAACAGAGCACAGACCTCATACCCTTGGACTCTCCACTCACTGTGCCTAATTCTGACAGGAATGAAACTACAAAAATACGCATAGCAAACATAAAGAAAAGCTGCATCCAAGTAATGACTGTTCGCCTGGACTCCATATTAGTCAACAGTAGGGAAAATCATACGCAGGTTGTGAAAGGAGGATCCCTCACTACTAATTTTAATACTATATTTGTATTCCTCTGTTGAAGTAAAATACTTGAGGGCTCCTAAGTACTGTACATCTGGGCAAAGTAATACAGTAAGCAGATACACTTTGCATGTGTTTCAGTTATTACTTAACTATTTCCTTTAGACTAAGAACTATAGGGTCAATACAAGGTCAAGTCATAGCTGAGTCAGTCCATTCATGTGACACAGCAGCCCATGTATCTGCTGAAGAAAGCAGCCAGGAAAAGGGAGCTCGGCCTTCATTCCTTACTCACTGGCTACAGGCATTTAAAATATGCAATACCTATCTACATCAGTGAGAGCTGTATCACACAGGGTGGACACACAGCAATATTTTGCCCTAATTAAGAATTTTCCAGATCCAGATCTGAAGGTTGGATGATCACATCTGGGTGTTCTCCATAAGGGACTTCATGTTCCAGGGCAGATCAAAGCAGCAGAGCAGACAGTATGACAACACGACACGTTGCGTGCCGTACAGCACGGGGAAGGGCTTTGGCCATCAGACAGTCTGCGGTGCTGTGCCAGTGGCTCCGTCACCATCCTTGCCTCCAAGACAAGGGTTGGAAAAGCTATGTCATTTGAAGCACGTGCACTGTAGCTTTTAAGCTCATCAGCTCATGAAATGGCACTGCTGAACTCGGCTGAGGGATTTCCACCTCTGTTTTCTTCATGAAGGAAAATTATCATAAACCAATACTACACAGGAAAGCAGATCTTTAAAAAGTACTATTAAAAATTTTCCGTTTGTGACTCAGTGATAATGATGCAATGTTGTGTCACACCGAAATACCACAAAAGTAGTGTTTGCTCCCAGATCTGTTAATGTTGTTAGCACTAGATGGGATTCAGTGGCAAGGGCCTCTCCAAGGAACTGCCTGCATTTTAGTCACTCTGTTCCAGTAGGGGTGATCCTGTCCTTCTAAAATAACTGCCTGCAACACCATAAAATCAGTGGAGAAAAGTTGAGGTCTTGAAGACATCTTGTAAGAGGTTCAGTCCAACTAAATTAGCTGTCTGTCTCCAATGATTCTGTAGAGACCAGAAGCATATAGGTCTCATGGGAGCTGTTTCCAGACAGAGGAAGGGCCATCAGGAAGGTCCTGGGCCCCTGTCAGTCTGACAGGTTTGGTCACAGTTCCCATGGCTCAGGGAAGTCACTTACCCAGCAGGTTCAAGCATGCATTCCCCACCTTTCGGACAATGTGAAAGTAAGTGGGCTGAAAAGACAAATGGCTCTCCCTTCAGAGGGGAGACTGTGAATGTACAAAAATAAAGTAGAAGAATCTAGCTAGGAGTAAAGATCAAAAGCCTTGATCCATTCTTAAGTTTGAGTTAGAGCCCTATAGGCTGATCTTCTTCTGGCCCCATATGTGTGCATTTTCAATTGTGACAAAAGAGCATTGCACCCAAATTACTACGTATTCATATGCCTCACACCTTGTCAGGATCAGGAGAGCATGAGAGCAACATCCTAAGCAAGAGATCACTTTATGATGACTTTTTGAAATCAACCACAAAGCTAGGACAAATTATCAGACTTCTTTTGTTACTTAGGGCAAATGGAGGCCACCTCCCCACTGGAGCCTATATAGCAGTGGAGTTAGAGGAAAACATGGGCATTTATGTCCTTAGTATATCTGTGAGCAGATGTGGACAACTGAAGTTAGGCACCTGGGAAACTTGCAGCCCAGTCAGAAAGAAGATTATTAGATGAATGCACCTCGACAGTGATGGAAAGACACAGTGATTGTTATATTATCTGCAGCATAGGCAGATCTTATCTATGTCCCAGTTTGAAGGGGATTTTGGATGCTACCTTCTTGTTGTTGTTTATGTATAAAAAAATAACATTTAATTAATCTATATATTGCTGTTAACTAAGTGTGTTTCCAACCACATCAGAGTTGAAGATACTCATTTGGTAAACACTGCACAAATAGCTTTACCTACCTTGGGATTTTTTTTTTTTTTTTTTTTTTGCTAATTTTGGGGTGAAATATTCTTAAATTCTCTTAGAATTTTTAACATTTTATTTACTTATTTTTCTGTAGATATTATCTTCAATATAAGCTGCTTAACTGGGACATATTGGAAGTTCATAGTCTTTCACACTTCCTACTCGCTCTTGAATAGAATGGTGGTTTTTACCTCCCCAATAGTGTCTAATATAGTGTCCATATATCTCTAGAGTTCCATTAATTATGTCTGTATCATGTTACTGTTTTCAGGCCAGGTTCTTTTGCCATTACTCGTGTTGGATACACTTTCCTCCATGACCAGTAGAGATGCTTTAGACATGATGCACAACTAAATATGAGAAATATCAAAATTCTATCTTAAAATTTTTAAATTAACATGAAAACCAGACAGTTACTGTGAAATGACCTGGGGACCATACAACAGTACTAAGTAAAGATAGATCAGACTATGAATATTCAAAGAACTTGGCATGTCCTGGTGTAACTTAGAAACTATGTTTAAAATCATCCCACCAAATCAAGTTGTGCAGTTGTGACTTTCTTGTTAAAACAGCTGGAACTGTAAAATGTTTACAAAACCTTCAGGCAGCAAGGATATGTTTTTCTGAACTACAAGCACAGAATTCAGAGGAGCAGAACCACAAAAATCACAAATTCTTTTAGATCAATTCCCCTGATTACTGTTCTTGATTTTTACCTATAAATTGTCTTAAAATTAGTCAGTTCTTTGTATTTTAATTAAGAAATATTAATAAAATTCAACTTTTATTTTGCACTAGGCTTTTGCTTTAACTCAAAACCTGTATAATGCCAGTAAGTAAAAATGTTAGATCAATCTGTCACGAAACTGAAAAACTGGCAGATTTATCACTGCTGTAATTACAAATCTTGATGATAGAAGAAAGCAGCTTATTTACGTCTCATCACTAAATTGGCTCTCTAAATTGTCTGTCATCATTTGATTGTGTTCATCTTACGTGCTATGATGACTGAACCATATTTTATCTAGATAGGTGTACTAAGTGGATAACTAAACAATTGTGGTACCATGGATGACCAGTGATACTAGAATTTCTGATTGTTTATTTGGTGTGTCTCTTATTAGATAAAACTCTTTATTAGTGCTTAGAACACAAAAGGTGAGGTGATGGAAACAGAGTCAGGAAATAGCCTTAGCAGAAACAAAAAGGATAGCATAAATGACTTGCTGTCCCATGCTTTACATTGTGTTACACTCTATAGAGGTGGATTGGGTATGTTGCCTGGAGTTTCCTAAGGTAACACACAAATATTTTCCATGCTCTTATTTCAGCTCTTTTTCAGAAAGAAGAAACAGGATAAAGTCTGGATGAAGGAAGAACAAATAAAAGAAAAGCTTCTTATTAGTATAGACTTCTTAAAGTACTTTGTTTATTTTTGTTTTCTTTGTATAGAAAGGCTGGCTAGGTATTTTAAAGAGTAGTGTTAATTCCTTTAAATCCCTGAGATCTTCAGAAACTTTCTGTGTTTTGAGACACTGAGATCCATCTCCTGTGTGGGAGGAATTAGAGTGAAGTTATAATAACAAACAGATTTTTGAAAAGCCTTTTCTGTTTTATTACAGGACCATCAGAAAATGAAACAAAAAAAGGCCTGAATGGCATTGATTTCATTTTGGCCTGAACAAAAGTTGCAGAATTGTTAAGGCAAAAGTAAACAGGCTTAATTCAAAAAACTACATAGGCCAGTGTCCCAGCTCAAGGGATAAAGACATTCTCAGAACTACTCCATCTGCGTGGAGAGTTCATTTAGGTTCCCACTGAACTTGTGCAATTGGATTCTTTACAGTGATAGCCAAGTTGTATTGAGGCTCTAGGTAAGCATTACAAATAAGTGTGTGTGTGTGTGTGTTCAGGAAGAGAGGGAAGGAAACCAGTTTCAGTAAAGCTTCAAGGATGCTCTGCACAGATTCTTTGAAAAAAAAAAAAAGTGTATATTCTCATAAATAACAATTATATAACTGTTTTAAAATATTATTTATGTTATAATAACCAATAAAAATGACAGCTTATTGGGAAGGGTTTTTGTTTCACGTGATTGCTGATCAATATGTAACATTAATTTTATTTTTAATGTCAGTCTTGACTTAAAGTATAGGTGTTATATTCAGCCTATTCTGTGTCACATCTAAACCTTTTGCATCTGACATTCTGACCTCTATTTTACTGGTTATAACTACAATGTAAGTCCAAAAAAGACAAATAGATCTATAGATTATAATTCCACAGTCTGAAAGCAGTAAGATCCTGTGTCCAGGCCAAGGCCCTCCTATAGAAGCTAATTGTCTGCACACAGAGGAGAGAAAGTGTTTTCTGCAGCTACTGAAAAATTATGTCTCTGTAGCATACATGCAGTCAACATTTAATTGCCCTCTATCTTTCACCAGCACAAATCCAAAAGAACTGCAGGGAGTAAACCATGCAGAGCTGTGACTGGAGACTCAGCTGTTCTGGTTCTGCCTTAAAAGCCTTTGCCTTTTGTTTCCAAGTGTGTGGCAGTGGGCAGCTCACCCCTCAGCACCCCAACCATGCCTTATTATAGAGATTGCTTTCTAGCCAACTGGATGTCCCTTGTACAGGAATATAGGTCTGATAAATTTAGGCTCAAGAACACAGTGTTCCCTCTGCTGTTTCTCAATCTTTTGTTCCTTCCTCCTCTGCCCATCCAGTGTTTTTGCCCTTTCTTAAATATTTCCCAGAGGTGCCACCAGTTTGGCTGATGGGCTCAGCCGTGTCCTGCTGTGGGTCCACTGGATCTGGCTGGGCATGGGGCAGCCCCTGGTTTCCTCCCACAGAGGCCACCCTGCAGACCCCTGCTGCCAACACATTGCCACCTACAGCTAATATAATACCATACCGTCACGGGAAGTGATGAAATAAAATGGCATGAAGCTGATTTTAATGGTAATCTTACATCTCATTGACTGATCAAGACCTGATTGAACAGGAAACAGCTGTGTCCATTAATCTATGACTTGTAGAATGAATAAAAGGTGAATTTTACCTAGCAGATAGTCTTTCCTGTTCACTTGATGCCACAGAATTTATTTTCTGAGGACTGCTCTGAGAAAACCAGTAGGATGAAAATGCATAAGGGTGTAAGTTAAACTGTGTTGCAGTTTTATGGCAGGCTATGCAGTTGTGATCTTTTGCAAGATAATCCCGTCCTCCTTAAGCACAGATTTAATACTATGGTGAATGTTGAGTGAGACATCATTGATGCTGTTAACAGTCCTCCTCATATAGGGCAAACAAAAGAAGCAATTATAGTCCTTTTTAGTGTAAGGCACATACGGCAGCTGAAAAACATTAGTCTTTACCCAAAACTCTGGCCATGTGCAAGCAGAATCAGAAGCTGAGCTAGACAGTGAAGGACTTTTGCTGGGTGATGTCTATAAATTCATCTAAACTATGTACTGTTTGGTAAAAGTGTGTGTGTTTATGGGCAGGAGCAGCCAGATGCAAGCAAAGAAGCCAAAAAGCCAGCAAGACAAGTACATGGGGGTTTGAAAGAAAGCCAACTCATGGAATTTGGGGGATAGAGCATTGGCTGAAAAAATACTTGTATCTCTGAGCAAAGAAAATGCTTTCTCTTGTATGACCTTTGTTCAGTTCCTGGAATCTGAATGTTACCGTGTACACCTTGTAAATAAACAGGATCACATTAAAAAAAAAGTCTATGTCTTCTGTCATAATAGAAACAGTCTGCAAAATCATGAATGTTGGCTACCTACTCTATAAAAACAGTAACAATGGTGTTAGTACTGAGATCTTTTTTGAAGAGGAAACCAAAGGTTTCCCTAGGAGAAGAAATTTTGAGCTGAGATTCCTGTTGAGCATGCTAAACTCCAAGATAGCAAAGATGCTTTCCAGTCGAAGGCTGAAACTTCTCAAAAGGAATTAAAATAGCATCTGGAAACTTTCCAGGAAAGGCTCAAAGAAAAACTGAAAAGAAGGAGGGAGAACACCTCAGTGTATCAGAGACAAATGTCTGGATTCGTTAGGAAGACCAATAACAATATTCCCATCATTCAGTAATAAAAGGAAATCAAAAAAGTAAACAGTAATCTGGGTGTCATGGATCAGAGGGTTTCCTGGAAAATAAGGGAGGCTAAGAAAGGTGTAACCAACTTTGAACTTGTTAAAAAAGTTGAGTTGCAGCAAAGACTCAAGGAGCAGATGGTTCACACTGAGAACAAAATCCGAAGATCACAGACCTCACTGGCAGTCAGCCACCTTGAATGGCACTGAGCCAGCCAGAGAGCTGTAGTAAGACAGAGAAATCACAGTATTTCTCTAGTACATCTGTAACCCTCAAAGGGGAGAATCTGGATTGTCAGATGCTTCCATTTGCTTTAACTTCCCACATCTCATTGCAAACCGTAGAGGTGGTCTTTGGACGCTGCATCATGATGGCCCTCTTTCCTGGACTGGTATGAAAGGTACTCAATGAGAAATCAAGATGCTATAATAGTAGCAGAATGTGACCAGATCTAAGGCTTTAAAAGTATTACCCAGAAATCCAGGAAGGATTCTTTTTTTTTAATTGCAACTAGACAGGTTTTTGAAGAGTCAAGGGATCTACAAAATGTCCCAAGCCCAACCCTGAGTCTGATGGGACAGTGAACAGGCTCAACAGCTGGCTAGCTTTTTAAAACATTAGCAGTGGGGCAAGTCCCAGCATATCCCATCTCTTGGTGTTTTATTAGCACCACATTCCATCAGGGCGCAAAACATACCCTAACCCTCCCAAACCTTGTATATAAGCTAAGGAACAGCTGAAGTGGGAACTGTTGGGGTGGAAAAATTACATTTGCATCATTTATATCGTGCAGAAATGTACAATCTACAATTTTAAAAGTTTACAGCATTTGCTAAATACGAAGTAGGGACAGACTAAGCAAATTACTGAGAAGAGAGCAAGATATAAGGTCATGTAAAGGAGCTATAAAAGCAGGCCACCTGGCCTGTTCCCCTGAGGCAGCGTATGGGGTGTTAGAACCCAAAGCTAAATAAGTTTTAGGGTAGTGTAATCCTGCTCAGAAGAGCATTAGCAAGCATATAGCCAGATCCTGTTAGTTCTTTGAGTGTGGCGTATCCAGGCACTACAATTGTTCAGAGGTCCATAGGCAAAGTGGGCACGAGGATCAAGAGGAAACTGGGGAGCTACTGGTGGCCAACCAGGCAGCAGGCACCATTCTAGACCTCAAACCATGTTTTGACAATTCAGTCTAAGGACAGAGTCTAACACTACCAACAGAACTGTCTGAGAAAGGAACAAGGAAGTAATAATTCACCAGAGATTAATATAAGATGCAAAATTCAGTACTCTGTGTTTGCAAAGTCTCAGAACAGACATATTTGTTAAATCTATCCATTCAAAAAAAAAAAAAAAAATAAGAGTACTGAAGAAACTAGAGTATTTTGTACAACTACTGAAAATCACTGAAAGAAAACAGCCCGATACTCTTCGTGCTTACCCTTGTAAAGATCTCAAGCAGTGGTTACACAGCAGTAAAATATGTAAGACAGTGAGAGGGTATATGTAAGTCCAGAAGGTATGAGATCAATATAACTTTCTTTACAGCATTTCCATATCTTTTATATATTAAAGTATTGAATAAAAGACATAGTAAATAAAAAATGAACCCCCAATTCCTTTCCACCACCAGTCACAGTGAAGCAGGCACAAAATTTCTTATAAAATTGATAGTCCAGTTTGCGGAGTATTCTGACGTTGTCGGTTTTATGTTCTCGTTTCTGATCAGCTCAAAGAAGTCTGTCTTTGAGGGCAATTTGCTAGCAGTGTCGTTGTTTGGAAACAGTTTTGGTAACACTATTCATGAAAATTGTGTAGAAGCATTGAACTACATTTGCCTTGCCATGGTATTGTGACACAGTATTTGAAAAACACTGTATTTTCAAAATATTCACAGGGTTTTTTTACATTTAAAAAGCTAATTTTTTAAATTCAAAAGCTAAAATATGAAATAAGTAACTTATGTATCACCTAAGTATCCATAAATATTTACCTGCTTCATTCAATACAGTAATAAATACTGCAGCACATCAATAGGAAAGGAAGCCTAAAGCAGAAAACAATCTTGTTTCCTGTGAGATGTGCTTCTGGTTTACCTCTGCCCATGTATACACTGCAAATAGAAAGGGAAAAAGGAAAAATCCATCTGAGAGGAGAAAGAAATCAAAACAGATCAGTATGTCAAAACATGCTAGTAAGGTTAATTAAGGTGTGACTTTTTCTTTAGTTTTTTTAAGCATATAAAAGTGCAGACAAAGTGCTTTTCCAAAGCATGGAAGCTCAGCTGATATTTAGATATGGGTGCCACATAAGTCCTGGGTATTATTGAAAGAATACACTAGAGGACTGAAGTAAATATGGGCTTCATTTTTAGTACTCACACCCAAAATTATACCAAACAATTATGTGATTCTATGGTTCTCTACAAGGTACAGTCAAAGAAGAAAAGTGCCTTGCAGGTATTCTGAGCATGTTTAAAGTGTGTACCTGGATCACCTAAAGATTTTTAGGTGCAAGATATTACATAACTCTAATTTTGTGAGCAGAAATAATACATGTAAAAACGTGTGTGAAGTCCTGGATCACCATGAGCTCCCACTGACTATTGATCAGGACTGTGGTCTTTATTAATCAGAGGAATTATTTCCTATCTCACATGATCAATTTTTATTGCTTAAAAACACTTAATTCCTTCTTAATTCCTTACGTCTGACTCCTGGTAATGGAAGCTGCATGGCAGCACAAAATGAGAATGATAGCCAGGTTTCTAGATGGGCTGTGTTCACAGTCCTTTCAAGTTAGACAGTCTGCAAAGTCTAGACTTCCTGCACCTTTGAAATCCAGGACTAAAGGCCAAGGTAAACAAAGAAGCTGTCTTTTTCTCCTGTTCACTCTTTGATGAGCTGGATACACCCTTTTAAATGTAGTAAACCAGTTATTCCACCCCCTGGTAGTCTCCCCCCCACACACCTTCTTCCACCACATAACCCAAATACGTGGTTAGCAAAAGGTATCAGATGTTCCCCAGATAGTTTGTAAACAAAGTTCTCCAATATTTATTAAATAATTTATTAAAATTCCCACCCACTTGCCTGCGGAAATAAGAAGCAGAACAACCATGGTAAATGTCTTCAAATATTCAAAGGATGTAAACACTAAATATGCAGTAATTAGGTTGAATTATGTAGTGACATTGTGACGCATTAGATTTTGGAATAGTTCCCCTGGGGAAGTGGTTAGGCTCCTTGGAGAGTTTCAAAACAGGAGTGAAATAACCCTACTAAACCATACCTACTTTAAAGTAGGAAACGACCTGACAAAGGCAGGAAGTTGGACAGTTTGAGGCCAGGCCTTTCTCATATCTAAATCGTACCATTTTGTGAAAATACATTTTCAGGAATGTTATTTCTGTGTCAAAGTGTTGTACTGAAGTGCATGAAAAAAAAAAAACCAAACCTGTAGATCATATGACAACAGTATTTCAATCAGCAAACAAGTGGGTCACTAAAAATTTCAGTTACAGAGTTCATGAGTTTTGAAGAGAAAGTCTGCCTGGTTTTTGAAAAAAATCTTCTTTCTACACATTAACTTTTAAAATATGGGCTACATCTGCATTAATGAGTGACAAGGATTTTGAGAAATCTGGTGCACATGTGGCTTGGCAGGTACTTTATATTGAAAGGCACATGAGGTTTTGTCAAATTGTGTAGAACTGCTCTAATCATAACCTCTGAGCATCAGTCATTGTTTACCTTAATTCTATCATAAGCACATCTGGGTAACTCCTTAAAATAATGGTAAAGGTAATTAGTCATGAATTGAGTTGGAAATCTGATAAAGTACTTATGACATCCATATTGGTACCAAATGAATTCATCATGGTTAACATTGTTACAAAAACACCAAAGGAATTAATTTGTGCCAGCATTTCAATGTGTTGCTAGCATGAGATCAAGTACAACGAATGCTTTTTTTCTGGGGGGAAAAAAAAAAAAAAAGAAAAGAAAAAAAAGGTATTGCAGAGGTATTTCAATAGGCCTGCAAAATTTTATGTCTGCATTTTGTTACTGATAAATCACACAGCTCTTTTTCATGTATTGCTGTCCTTGGGGTAAAGGACAGGCAAGTTAATTTTGTGCATCTTGTCCACTAATTTTTCAGGATAACTCTTCCAGGCTGCATTACAAGAACTGAACACCGTCTGTGCAGATATGCTTCCTACTGCAAGAGCTCCTAGTTGGAGGCAGCACACACAGTGCCCCACCACAGAAATCCGTAAATGTAGAGTTATGGCAGATCTGGTTCTTTCCTCTTTTGGCTTGGCACAGCTCTAGCTGAAGTTGGTGAACCTATAGTTGCCTCACAGCAGCTAAGAAGCTGGCCCTATGCGACTGTGGCAGTGCCACTACCACATGAAGCTGGGGAAAGGCCGACACTGTAAAATGGCTGTGTGCTTTGAACCAAGTCAGAGCCTTGAAGCAAGAATAACCTGGTTTATTTGTGCTAAATGGCTACAGCTTTCTGTATTGGCTGCATTAAAAGTATTAGCAAACAGTTTCATCATTCTGTGCTAAAAAAAAGTCATCTAACAGCGAGGTGGAAAATTTCTGCCACAGAGGAAGAAGCCTTACCATAAACCTACTTCGTGTGACCAGGAGAGAAGAAAGACCCTGTTGCCTGTATGTGCAGGTAATGTATGTGAAATGTATATGTACTGTACTGTCCTGACACTTCTAGTTTAAATTGTGTCCGTACACAGTAGATTTTTACCCCACTGGTTAGGAACTCTGTTCCCCAAGGGAACTGCAGGACTCACCGCAACAGCAAAAGCACAGGGTGGAAAACAACACAGACATCACGCTCTGTCTGTGGGAGAGCAGCTGGGCCCACAGCTCCTCTTCCAGCTACTCAACCACCTCCTTCCCTAGTTTCCCAGCATTTCTTTTTATCTCCACTGACACGCTGATATCTCCCTCACTATTTCCAGGTTATCATCTCAAATTCAGCCTGCTTTTGTTTTCCATCCACTGCTTTTACTTTTCTCAGTATTTTAATCAGTATCTTATTTTTCCTCCCTCTTGAGTTCTCAGACAGGAAGGATTCCAAGCATTCAGTCAGCTTATACTTTTGTAGGCCTGTTTGTTTCTGCATGAGAGGTTTCCTGTTCTCTGTGTCTCTACCTGAATTCCCTTTGTAGCCAAACTCACGAAAAATCCTATTATTTTTTCTTCCGTGTTCTACCAGCTTTTTTTTTTCTTTCTGATTTCTGCCACTAAAAGCCTTACTTGTGCCTTAGTCACTCTTTATACCAACTTCCACAATCTCTCTCTTATCCTCTTTCTCCTTGTTCTCATTTGCCCAAGCTCGTTTCCTATTCTCCCTATTCAAGAACGAAGTGCTCATCCCTTTGAATTCCTCACTACCCCTTCCATGCCAGGGTGCAGTCAGCCTTTCGAAGTTTGCACAACAGAGCTGTGGTTACACCTCTGCCCTAATATCCACTGACTCTCCCTCCGTGCTTTCTGCCCTGCCCAGACTCCTCTGACTGCTTTGCCACCCTCTCCAACTCCCTGGAAGCATACACCACGCTCCAGTCACTTGCTCACACAGATGGAGCAGCTTTGCCTTTGTAAATGTGACCTCACCTTTCTTTTTCTTAGCTCTTCTTGCTTCTGAAGTGCACGGATCATCTCCAATTCCAGTGGCTCTCCAATCTCTTTTTGTCTTTTTTCATCAGCCCTTCCTCCAAACACAACTACAACAACTGTCAGTCTCATAACTGGCTCAAGTCTATATTCCTGCCAGGCATATTGCAAGCCTCCTCTGTAATGCTTCTGTCTGCATCAATTGGGAGCTCTGTGAAGTAAAAAAATGCCTCATTCTGTGTCTGTGTAGCATCAGGCTGATGCTCTGCACTTAAGAAGAGTGATTTATTACTCTCATTTATTTTTTTTTTTTACTTAAAGATATGTTTTCTCACTTGGAATGTATTTTATCATCTGATTTGAAACTGTCATGTAATCGTAACAGTGTGTTTGTGACAGTATAGTAAATTCCATGGCAACAAACTGTGACGTCATAAATGCAGGATTTATATCTTTTCTGCAAAATCAAGCTGAAGAAGCAGATGGATGGAAAAAAAACTCATTAAAATACCAGCAGTTGCTAAAAATTGCAGTAAAAATATCAATGGGAACCCAGACAAACATTATTTAATAGATTTCTTTTTACACATGTTTCCTGATTTTTAATAGCCTACTTCTCTAACAAGCCCCTCTTTTGGAGGTGGAAATATATTTTAAAACAACTGCAAAAAATAAGTGTTTGGATTCAAGCCTCTAAAATTCAAAACAAATGCCTCAGACACATTAAACAGAATGGAAAGAAAAGGGCCACAATGGTGAGAAAATACATATAAAAATTTCTGGGTTATATTTCTCAATGCTAAACTGCCAGTTGTTCATTAGAGTGCCTATGACGTATTAAGGATGTACTTGCGTAGATTATTTACAAGAACTAAGAAGTGATTAATAAGAGGATGGTGATGAAAACATCCTCTGTGATGTTCTTGCTAACAAGTGGGCACAGCTTTGTAATCAGACGTCATCAGAGAAAGCAGCACATCCCAAAATGGTATGAATCATTTTTGACTTCCTGCCCTCCCTCATTGAAGACACAGACAAGGAAAAAAAAAACCTTCTGAAGATAAGATAGCAGTTGAAGAAATATATACCACTAAATTATATCTTCTACTTGAAGCTGAAAGACAAAAGGTGTTTCTAAACCGATGTCCGTAAACAACTAGAACATTTCAAATGTTGTAGTAATGTAATATCATGATTTACACTTTAAATGATTTATAATAGAGATTTTTTGCTGAAGATCTCAAAAGATGTTGCTAATGTAAGTTAAATAGTAGAAAATTGCTTCCTGTAGAGGTCTGTCAGTTTTGCCTCCAAACTGATTTTAACAATGTTGTTGAATAGAATGTAAACTATGTCCTTTCAGCTTTCCTGTTCTTCCTACCCACACTGTTCTAATAAAATTTATTAGATAATTGAGGAAGTTACCCTTTCCCCACCTTTAACTACATAGAAGGTTGTTTAACGTTTGCCATTAGATGCGTTTGGCTTTTGGGGAAAAAAAAGTTTGAAGGAGAAGGAATAAAGGTGGAAGACAGTACTAGTATCTGGACGTAGCAAGATCTGAGAGCTATTTAGCATCACTAAGAAGTATTTGTCATGGTCCTTGACCTGGTTTGGACTGTCATCCCATTCTTGGTGTGTGCAGCTGGCATGGTCCTCCTAGGCTGAGGCACACTTGGTGGAGGACCTTTCTGCTGCAATTGCTATCTGGGACTCCAGAGTCAGTCAAGGCTGCAGTCAGAAGACTCTTTCTATGGAGGGTTTTTTAAAGCATCTTTTTCTTCCCATGTGCCCAAACACTTCCTTTGGCTTCTCTTACCTAAAAATGTGAAGTTTTTTCATATATGTAATTCCTCATGTAGTGTGATATTTCGCAGTGTGGAAGGTCATTGACTCCTACGATCTCAAAACAATGCCTGAGGCTTAGACTATTAATTTTTTTGTGAAGTTAATATTAGTATCCAGTGTAGTTATAAGGACAACCAAGACAATCCAAACTGTCAATAAAATGATATTTTATGACCCTACTCTTGGGCCTTCCATGTTTCCAGGGAATGGATGACAAGTAGACAATAGCTGCACTTCTAAATTAAAAATGTCTATTCTAGCTACTTATTCGGTAGGTTCACCAGGTCTGACCTCTGCCAGAAAGACAGATATGTGACTTGAAATACAAAAACTACTGTTTGCGCTCAGGAGAAGGAAGTCTTCTTTCTGCAGCCTTATTCAGGACTCCAAGCACAGTTTTCAGCATGAATCCACATGCATGCTGTGGATTCAGATGAAACTGTGTCACCCATAAGAGCTGTAAGAACCAATTCAAAGGTCTTATAAAATGCTATCTAGATGATCACACAATTCCCATCAACCAGCTCTACAGCACTTGCATTTGGCCCTAATAAATAATATCGCTTGTTTCAGTGGAGCTACATTTTGTGCAAGATAATGTTCAATGTGGGGTGAAATAATTAAATTCATTTTTTTTAAAAGTTGCATTGTGATTTGAGAGGTTGTAAAGAAAGATGCTTAAAAGTTTTGCTAAATTGTGCCTAGTGCATCCTTAATTTTTGATGTTCCCCTCAACGCAAATCTCTGTTTGCTTACTAGTTCAGATCAGCACTCTCACAAGTCTCCACTAGATTAACAGAGAATGCTACACAGTCAGCTAAAGGCCAAACCTCAGAAAAGGTTGCCTGTGCTTGTGACAACACAATAAACGATTGCAGCGAGCTGATGACAAGCAGTCTAGATGAGATCCAACTGGTCTGATGACAAAGTAATCCTCGATGGCTTTCAAAAGATGGCTTTCTGTAAGTCTCTGATGACTTTACAAAGAACTCAACACCACAGTCAGTCAGACTGAGGTATAATGTGCCTAACATACTGCTGGCATACAACCCATTCAGTAATGTAAAAAGTGGCCATACATCTTTATGTTACAAACATTTCCTACCTACATTTATACAGATATAAAACTGTTAGTAAAATGGAAGCTATTTGAGGCTTGTAAAAGAAAGCAGAGCATATTATCTGGATTATTTCCATTTTGGACATATTTTTTTACTTAGTTCAGAATGAATGGTTTATATTAAAACATTTAAATATTGAAAGAGGTTTTGAGTTACAGACTGATAGTAGTTCCATAAAAACAAATTATTTTTCCATTTCTACTAAATCTAATTAAACATGTGAAAACAAATGTGTTGTGTAATATTAGAGTTATTCTTCCTTGCGTTCAACAATAGTGCAGGACCCTGGTAATTCACTATGGATAGATTTTTTTTTCGTGGCTGTGTGGTTAGTAGTTGATTTCTTACCCCTTTATGAAATATTTCTCCATATTTTCTCCCTGATCCACCCTCCCCTTCCCCACATCTTTTCTGTTGGTTTAAATTTAAAATATTTGCCAAGCTTTATGAACTTGGGAAGTGATGTATTGCCTTTTGGTTATTTCTAATTAATCATAGATTCAGACTTTGTGATCGTAAAGCATATAACTAACTCAATTATTATAATGAAACTGCACCACAAGATACATTTAAACATCCAGATCTCCCTTAAATAGAGTATGATGGGCAGATGCATGATCTCAAGTCTTGTGCATAAATGGCAGGCAGATCCCAATCCCAAGTCTTGTCCATGCCCCCTCCTTGCAGAACTGAGCCTTTGGCCCTAAACCATTGCCATTGCCATTAACTGTAATCTCTCATTTAGTTTGACTGAAAAGAGAATGCAAGGTGGTAGGATCCCTGACTTAGAACCTCAGTTTGGCATTGTCACAAATGCTTTCTACACATGTTTAGGCAAGATGAACCTGGGTCTCTGAGTGCAACTTGAGACCCAGCAGCTTGGGAGCAAGGTAGATTTGTGCATGGCAGGAAAATTGCAGCCTCGTAGACAGCGTTTCTCCTCAGACCCCAATTCACACCATAAACCTTTACTTCAGTATGTTCTAAGGGCAAAGCATCCCAGTAATTTCCCTCTTTACTGTTCTTTTAGAAATATTCAGCCATGGTCTTCAGCCATGCCTTGTTTCTTCTGGATCTCTCTCCACCTTTGCTCTTTGCTGTCTCAGTAAGGTGTTTGTAATATTCGTCACTCGCCTTCCCATCACCCGGCTTTCTGAACTGTAACATCTTCACCTCCTCTTTCTCCAGCTGTCTCCAGACAGTAATTGTTGTTTGAATGTCTTGATGTTTGGTCAATAGTGTGCCTGAAGAAAAAAAATAATTTCCTCACTATAAAATCCTACTGATCACCTCATTCCTGTCTTCCTTCATTTCATCCTGTTTGCTGACACAACATTGGCAAAACACCTGGCAACATCTCCTCCCACTGCTGTATTGCTATGACCCCAGATAATCTGAGCTCTATTTTGTACTTGACTCACGGTTCACAGCCTAATTTGAACATCTCACACAACATCGGGATTTCATATCCCTTCCATTCCCCATGGATATAGCTTCTCTGCTCCCTTCTCTCCCACTCCACTGTCAATGCTGACATTTCTTCCTAATTGTCTTCTCTAGATTCTCTTTTCAGTTTTGCCTGCAGCCTTCCTTCCATGAAACTCTTTAGATCTGAACTCTGTCTGCCTCCCTGCCTTCCTATCAAAGCATCCATAGAATGCTTATAATCTCTGAGATCAGGTTTCGGCTTTCTGGCTTTACTGCTGTTCACTTCATTGATTCTTCCAGAATAGTCCCTGTTTGTCAGGTCACAAAAGAGGAGACAGGAAGGTCAGTCACATTTGCATCTCTTTTAAAGGCCCATGGGCAAATATCTTGGTATTATTGTAACTGTTTACTAGATTGGGATCTTAGAACGTAGATCTCTGAAACACCACGAACCCACTCACAGAGCATGTAGCTTTGATTTTGCTGTCTGATACGATATTAAGTTCAATTTATGATATTTTTTTCTTCCTTTTTTTAGGAAAAGATCATTATAAGCAAAGTGACAGATAACTTTACTGGGCTAAATAAAATGCTAATTTGCCATATTCATGTGGATGTAAAATACATCAGGATACTTTTATTGTGGGGTGCCTGAAAAATATTTGACAATAAAGTTCAACTTCAAATGAACTTAAATAATCCACTAAATTCAGAAGATAGATACACGAGATGAGGAAAACTCAAAGAGAGGGAAGGAAATGGAGGAAGTTGTTTTTTCAGGACTGATTTTGCTTTAATATAAAGCCCCAAAGACAGCTGTAGGACAACAGTACAGTGCAGTCAAATGAACAGATGTGTGCACCAACCATACATCCATAAAATAAAAGGTAGCCTTTTTATATGCATGTCTGCTAAAGAAATAAGAATAGAAAACAGCATATTTCCAGTCCAGGAAAGGGTAAAATATTCAACCCATACAGAGTGGCTGGTCTTTAATTCTTCCTCTTTATTAGTGTAGTAGTAGAAATGGAAAAGTTCAATTTATCATCAGCAGTAAGATCACCAGTCTGCTGTGGTTTTTACAGGCTTAATAAGTGATATGCTATTATTGTTAACTTTTGTTAAGTTACTGTAAATTGTGTGTGAGTGGTCTTAAAATTTTACCTGATTACCCATATGATTCTTTAAGAAAAAATACAGGAGATCTGATAAAAGAAATGCCTATTAAATAAACACAATATCATTCTGCCCTATTTAAATAAATAATAAAAACCTTTTTAGAAAAAAGTCCAATTGTATATCTGTCAACCTCTAACACACTGAAACTGCAAATACAAATGGTATGAATCATGAGACAGAAGCGGAAGATGGATGTTGCCTTCTGTGTGTTGTGATAAGATAGTATCACCCTTCTATAAGAAGATTGATGGAGCCATCTAATGAGAAATGTTGTTTAAAAGAGAGACAATGCTGTGACAAAAACCAGTTTCTCAAAGTTTCTCCACTTCAGAGATATTCTTGGGAAAAGTAATATGCAGTCATTTGTACCCATAACATGTGGTAGAATTCTAGAAACATTTGGGTACCATGAATATGAAGGGTGTGAAGGGTGATCACTCAATTTACCGTGTAGGTACATGAGAAGCAGAACATGTTAGTGCCATGAGCTTTTTCTTAGTGAAACCAACACTAACAACAATAATTCTTCTGTGATCAACAACTTGTAAATCTTTGAAAAGTAATAAAATCTCCAAGCACATAATAGCAGGTAGATACTTGAAGTTTCAGGCCATATTCCATATGGCCATCTCTGGGTAAAACCTTTTCAACAAAGTCCGTGTGTGTCAGCAGAGGCTCTAGGTAATACTCATCTTACCTCACATGAGCAATTTAAATACAGTGTATCTAGTTTGGGTTCCTAGTCAGTCTAGGCTGCCTACAAAGGTACCTCAAAAGTGCAATTTCCTCCATCCCAAAATCGTCACTAAAATTACTGCCCTCTTCCTCTTTCTCTCCCTCAGAACGGTAGCCAACTAACGCATACTAAACATCTAACTGTTTAAAATAAAAGTCAGGTGAAATTAATTCCAACCATTGTATGAAGTCTGTCAAGTGTCACTCTTATAATGAAAATTATAAACAAGTAGAGTGTATGTTAGAATTGGTATGCTTAAGCTCTTTGTTCGCTCTCTGTTTCTGGCATAAACTGGCATCCCTCCACTGAGGTTCCTGCAAAAGGCTTGGCCTCCAAAATGATGGTGGATTTTATATTAAAACTGTTCAAAAATGTACCCTTCATGTATGTTTCACTGCTGGTGGTTGCAGCAGAATCCCTTACCAAGAGACATTCTGTTCATCCCATGGGGTCTGATTCACTGTTCACTTACACCACTGTGAATAAGACAATGAATGACACTGAAAATATTATAGACATGTGAAGACTAATGAAAAAATCAGCAGAATCAGATCTAGCTCAAGCTAGGTTTTTGTTTATGCTACAGAATTTCCCCCATAAATTTCAGCAACTTTATTCCTCATACTCTTTATATTTTGAGTCTTTTGGGTCTCTTTTTCTAGGAAAATTAAGCTTATTAGCCTAATTATGGTGAGTATTCTGTGTATGTGTGTCTCCACACATGCATGCTTATGCATCTGTGTATTTCTCTCTCACCAACTCTGACCATCCTTCAAAGTTTTTGAAACCATTACCTAGCTTAGATAACCAATATAGCAGAGGGATGTTGAGATGTTAAGTTTCTATGAGCTTTATGAAAACAGATGGCCAGAATGAGAAAATAGCTCCTATCAATGGCCCTGCAAAAGCTGTGGTATCAGTGTGTAGCTCATTGGACACTAAGGAATCTAACCACAAAATACTGCTCTGTAAGAAAGTCTATTTCAGCAGCTTCACTGTTTGTAGACTTACTAGGAAAAAAGTCTACCACTCACTGTTAAATTTCTCTTGAACTGCTGTGGGAATACCTAAGTGGCTACAGGTACACAATCTCAGTTTAGGATTGATACTCTGCAGAATAACCTCAGTAGCACCCAGAGAAGGCATGTAGGTGGAGGATCAGACTGGCCACTCAGACACATCTTCCTGAGCCAGCACCAATCCCAGCAGCAGCTGACTGCAAGCCCAGAGTATAGACTGCATAAATGCCTTTTCCCTCATAGGCTGGGCTCTCCTGTAGGCAAGGACCATGTCTTCATTCTCTGTGTGAAATAAAGCTGTTGCCCTATACATAAAGGTTAGCTAATAGCAGCAATGGTGCCAGTGCCTGTTTTGAAATTAATTCAGATCACTAGATGCACATAGTACAACCCCAATAGATTTGAAACCAGTTCTGTGCAACCTAATCACCTTGGAGTTCAAGACCCCTTTTCTTTTAAATGCACAGGAACAAACTGTAAGCTGGGGAGAAAAAGAATAACTTTTACTACCATACTTCGGTGGTGTGCGAGAAATTCAAAACATCCCTATCTTTGTCTCTCGCTCTGCATTTGTGCTTTGTGCTTCCTAGGTCAGGGAAACCAAGTGGAACACGAAGATGAACAGCAGGGATAAGTGGAGGTGTTAGGAGATACCTGGCTATTCTCCACCCCAGTCACTGTCATGACACAGTTTTTGCCAGTGGCATTTCTATGAGAATAGATAAAAACTAGTAAAACAACAAAAAAAGAAAGAGCACCACCTTGGTCTAACTAATATTCCCTTTCCTTCTTGTTTTATATTACACAACCAAGTGTGCTAACACTAAAACACCATATCATCCATGCAGAAGTATGAGTTCGAACAGCTGTAGCCACAGTATAAGTGCCCTTGACCACACTGAATTTTTCCAGTGTATCACAATTACAGAAACACCTGTGCCAAACAGCTTTCTTCTGATCCTCTATAAAAAGTTCACAAAGCCCTCAAACTTCCTTATTTCATACAGGTTGTTGTGCTGCCTTGAAGCCAGCTCCATACGTCTCAACAGGGGATACCACAGAATGGTTCCTTTCCATGCCCTAAAACATAAAATAAAGGGTATGTGCAGGTGCAGTGGTCGACACATGATTCTGTTACATGACAATAAGGCCTAAGACACAACACAACAATATTCACCTTCTTGATAAATCCTTTTCACACACAAAGTCACACTCCAAAAAAATTAAAAGGACAAATATTGTGAAAACAAATGTTATCTCTGCTATACTAGTTGGGAAATCTGTATTCTAGATTTCTGCAGACACAACTCCCCCACAAGTACATGTTAGCTATTGTTTTGTTATGTACCACTGTAGGGAGGGAGGTTGTTAAATCATATGTGTACGTCATGGCAAAAGCCTCAGGACTGAATGCATTTGGCTTGGTTGCTATTTTACAAACAAGATGCTATGATTGCATTAGCCTTAGGAACTGCTGGCTAGAGCCTATTAAATTATTTATGTTTAAAACTACCCGAAGTGTCTGTTTAAAAAGGGTCAGAAGAAAGTCACCCTTAGCAGTCTCCACAGAAAATGTGGCTGACTATCTTCAGGCAAAACTCCAGAAAAGGGAAAGGGAAGCGGCAGAAGTCAGTTACCAAGCCTGAGTGTTCAGCTCACGCAGAATTGCAGCCTGTAGATAAGCCTGACTTATGAAAGATGAGGAGCATGTAGTAATTACACAGCCCCCCAAGTCTTGGCTCTCTACAGCCATTCCTAGCTATTGGAAACTTCTCTGTGTCCAAAAATTCAGCAAAGTTTTGATAATATATTCAACAAAAAAAGGCACGATTTTTGCAGTCTTACCAAGAGGAAGCCTTCCACCACCCCCATTTACATGGACCACTGTGAAACGTGATTTGTTTGGTTGGGTTTTTTTTCAGAGCATGAGCAGATAATAAATAATATTACTAAACTAATTCAGGAAGCAGTGTACAATGGCAAGCATAATTTGAACCACTTCTGCATTGCTTATACACTCAAGAAAAACAGCTAGATGTCATCGTGTACAGCTCAGGGAAAACATCTGTTCCAACTGCCGTGGTCAACAAGTCATAAGGAATAATACTGAAAATATCTGAATGCAGTTATGCAAATCAGTGGTATGCCCTCACGTTGGATATAATGCTCTGTTCTGATTACCCCACCTAAGCAAGGATTTGACAGAAATAGAAAGTGACTGGAGACAGCTGATAAGCATGTTACAGCCATGAGAAGGATTCCATAGTCTTAAAATGCTAGGACTATTTGGCTTGGAAATAAATAAAACCAACAGCTACGGTGCAAATATATACAGTAAAATAAGAGGGTATGAAGGTTGTAAATGGAATGCTCCTGTTTTGCTTGCATTTTATGACACTTTTCTTACCCTTTGTCTGTGTGGTCTATTTAGATGTTGAGATATGAGAATTAGGAACTGTCTATTACCCTAAATTTGAACCATGGCTACCACCATGAGGCTCACAGATGGTCACTAGGCAATCCCATAACAAACAAGAATAATCTTATTTACCCTTTATCCTCATAAAACAATAAGGGGAGAACTAAATTTAAAAGGAAAGCCATTTTAAATATTAAAAACAAAGCACTCCTCTAATACAGCCCCACACGTGGCATTTTGGTGGTTCACGCAACCCTGGGAAGCACCTTCTGCTCACCCAGGAGGGCAACAGAACCAGGAGAAAGGTGCCCTCCTGCAGGTGTGTCACCCAACCCTGTGGCAGCCCGGCCTCCTGCCACCTTCAGACACCGCCCTTACAAGAACATGTGCTGGCAAGGAGGGTGGCATGGTTGTCTTTGGCCTTTTTTACTTGCCACCAGAGATCTTGGGACACTGCAAGGGACTGCTGGTGCAGAAAATGGATCTGAAGTTCCCCCGCTCCCTCCATCCGTCACCGCCACCCTCCCCTGGAACACAGCCACCCTGGGCAGATCACAGTGACAAAAAAGCAGCACCGAAGAACAGAGCTCCAAAAGTTTCCAAATAATGCTCAAAATGTTTTGTGCCATATATCATCTATTTCTCCACACTTCTTTCTGGATCATTCAGTGCTGGAAATGCTCAGAGATAAGAATCTAAATGGCTGTGGTCCCGAATTATATGTTTCTAATTCACATTTCCATCGAAATAGGAGTTATTTTTAGGACCGATGAAAAGACCTGCTTTACTTAAGTGTTAAACTCATTGCTAAAAGATAAAAACCCAGGCAGAGAATTTAGAGGATTCAAAGGGCTTAAACTGTGTGACAGGTCAAAAACGCTGCAGTTGCATACAACAGACAGAACCCCTCCCTGCAAGAGTGAGAGCATCAATGCAGGTTTCAGACACAGAGCTGACCGCTAACTGACTACCACAATGAAGAATCTTCCCTGTGGTCACATTATTCCATATTTGTCTGCCCTGGGGTTTCTCAGTCCTTTTTAGAGGTTTCTGGCAGAGTTGAACTCTGACAGAGATAATCAACTGTGCTGAGGCGCACTTAGCATCATCATTGCTGTGTCCCAGATAAAGAGCTGAAACTTCTTTCCTTTCTTTTACCCTTTATCTTTATGTGTGTGAGAGACAGAGAGAGGAATAAATAAAAGAGAGGAAAAAATCACTCTTTCATGTTGTTACATATTGAAACAGAACTATTACAAGCAAAACATCTGAGATGGGAATTTTAATGGTGGCAGAGATAAAAAGTAATCTTCCAGCTGTAGTATTTATGGTTCCAGTTTTTAGTTTTGGTAGGTAGGAAATTTGTTCCAGTGTCATAAGCTTACTTGCATTTGTTGCCTTGCAAGCACTGGCACATACTTTTAGTGTGAATATTGTGGATACAGTCTGTGAATACGTGTTGACACTGGTTTCGCTGCAGCCACGGATGCACCTGACTCCAAGCTAATATATATTCTGCACTCACGGCCATGGGCCACTTACAAGTTTATTGAAAAAGGTCTTGACAAAAGAAAAGAGTCTTGAAAGAATCTGTTCTTTCTCTTCCTGTTCCATATGACATAAGTTGGGCATTAACAAGTCACATTTTGATGTCCCACATTATAGATTGTTAATGATATGTAAAGATGTTTGATATGTAAAATTATGGATCAAATATTTCTCACTCTACCCATGTGAGTAGTCCCACAAACTTTATTTATACAAGCAGTCTGAGGAAGACAGTCGTACTTTACCTTCTCTGTAAAATTATTCTTCAGCTTTATGAGGCCGCTCTCCATTACTTACAGTACTCTCATTAACTCTGAAGCACAATGCATGTCCTGCTCTTGAGCTTTTCAGACTAAATCTTGTAAAGATGAAGGAGAGTAGTCCACACATAAAATGAAACCTGATAGTGCAATAGGATGCCCTGGTTCTTCTCACATACGATTCAGAATAGTAAAACATCACATTCCTTTCATGAATTCTGTGTTTAATGTATTCCATGTCATTCTACCTAGAAAGGATTCTGAAAATCCATTCAGCCACTATTTCCTTTACAATGTTTTTTTCATTTTGTTTATAAATGACTGTGGAGAACAGGTCTGCAAATGAGTCATGCTTTTTGACTCTAGTGTATTCAGCTGGCATACTGTACCTTGGCCATGTACTAGACCGAGGTGGTTTGTTTTTGTACAATTATCATGTAAGTAATCAGGAAGTGGAATCTCCTAGGATGTTTATAAATATCACGAAGAGTCATTATTAAAAGTACCAGGAACAATCCTGTAGATGATACGTCACATGGTCTGGAAAACACAGAGGAGAAGTTCAGGTTGTAGTAGTTTTTCTCCACTAACTTGCATAGGAAAGAAAAGAACTCCATAAACTACAGAGCAACATAAACAACTCATTCGGATTCAAATCTGGATCCAAGCTGGAAGCACCTTGGGTTTAGCATTTAGTAAAGCCCATTTCAACACCGAACAAACAGCAGAAAGTTTCCATGGCATTTGCAGTTTTATTGGAAATCAGCAGATGGTGCTTCCACAAGACCCTTTACAAGGGCTGCTTAATGAAATACATAAGTAGCTAGGTTGTGCTGAAATGTTAATTTTAACTGTCATGCCTGGCTGTGCGTTGCATTGGTAAATTCTGTTCGCTGACCAAGTTTCTTGCATTCTTTTCAGTTGCTGACCTACTTGTAAAATGGGTGACTTATGTCAGAAGCTTCACTGTTACACTTCTACAGATGACAGCATAGGTACTCAGTCTGTTATTCTACATCCCTGAATGATAAGAACAAATCACATAGCTACTTTGAAGGTTCCCTTGAAATCTAAAAATACTGACTGACAGCAAAGCCCTGCACAATCCTGGAATGAGTATCCCGAGGAGGAAAAAGAACTGCAGGCATCAAACAGAGGATTGGGACAGATAACAACTGATACTAGCACTGATCTGTTCAGGAGCAAAAGTACCAATACTAGCGGTGCAGCTGCTTGCACAGCCACAGTCTATCTTGATTTCAGGGCCAACAAGGAAAGTTACTCCATTCCTCCACTTACTTGGTTTGTACCCTTATCTGCACAGAGACACGTCCTTCTCCTCTTCTTTTCTGCTCTGCAGTTTGCAAGTAGCAGAGGGAAACAGTCACAAGGCAGAAGCCGTTTGTGCCCTCTTTCAGCGCATTCCACCAGAACTGTTAGGACATGACAGCAGAGATGGCGTGCTGTCGAGGGGAAGCACGTTCCTCCCTTCCCTGGTGGCAGGCTCCCTTTCCACCTCCAGCACAGTGTGCAGGTGGGTCCTCCCTCATCCAGGTTATCAGACAGGCAATTTCAGTGCTGGTGACTGCATTTTCCCTGCAGCTACATGGTGCACATTCTGTATTTGACAGCAGATCTTCAAAATAGCCCAGGACCAAATATTTCATTCATAATTGCACTCAGATTACAACATGCAGGTAAATTATCATTACTGTAAATTTACAGTGACCTAGGACAAAGCAAATGAAGTGAGTTTCTCTGAATGACACAAGAAAGACCAGTAGGGATTTTCTAATCGCTATGTTCTATTTTAACCCCAAATCCATCTTTCTCCTTTGCAAATTAACCTTACGTGTACAATATCAGTCCATTTATATTCAATACCTTATTGCTTATCAGTGGATTCCTGAAGGTATTATTGCAAAACGCTTAACTGCCTAAAGCCTGGGAGAAATAAAACCTATTTCTTTGGTTCCCAACTATTTCTAATGGAATCAATAATCCGTTTAAATCTGGCAGCAGCTAGTATACCCAATCAGTGGGAACAATTATTTACCGAAAGCAAAACTGATCTGTGTACATCAAATTCCATCTTTCCTTAGAGCAGATACCCAGGGAAAGGGAGCCACTCCAGAAACAAAATAAGAAGTAGCTAGTGACAATCTGAATTTTAAAAGAATCAGTTTCATGATCCTGAAGATGTCCCTCCACTCATCTCCCTAAAAAAATCCCTAGAGTTCCCATTTTTCTTTCTTCTTGAGATCTCTGCAGATGATTTTTACTTACTTACTTTACAAGGAGTGCAGATTAATAAAAGTTTGCTGTCTTCTGCTTTCTCCACAAAAGGAAAATGGCCACTAAAACTCAGAAACCAACAGCAAAGCAGGTGAGGCTTCGTGACGGAATCTAGAGCAACCACACGTAATCCTCAATGTGACAGGGGTTAATCGGGCAGAGGAAGGATAACCGAGAAGGCAGCACACCTCATAGACCTCAGACCACGGGGGTTCCCATGGACTTGGTGGGAACGCTCCTCAAAGAACACAGCAGAAATGTCCCTCTGGACAGCTGCATGCAAAACATCTGCCTTTCTGCACAGCCTTTCAGGGCGTCAGAGCTCAGATGTGATCAGAGTGGTCTCGGATCATCCCTCGTGGCACGCCGTCTGAAAAACACTGTAGACATTTCCCACATGCGACTGAAATCCCGTCCTGCTCCACTAGAGGGTTGTGCCTAGAGAACAAGCCTCAGCAGCGGCAGTAACAGGCAGGACGGTGAGCTCTACCTCCGTGTACTGCTAATCTTCGTTGTCCAAATACAGGGGTACAGCCTCTACTTTGCACCATTAGTTCTTCTTGCAGGAGCAATTTATGATGCATAAAACACCTAAATGTTGTCCTGTTCCCCTGCCTGTGTCTCTGAGCCTTCAAAGCTCCCCCTACAAATCTTTCTCAGCCTAAGCCTATGGAACAAGAAAACTTCTCTGATTGTAAAACATTAAGACAAAAGAAGGTGCTAAATGATGCCTGTTCTCCTCCAACATACAAAAGAATTGCTTTTTAAAAGATAAAGCATGTTTACAGCATTAAAAAAAAAAAAAAAAAGAATTCTTGCAGAAAAGTTTGGCTGAAATAACAGGCTGTGCATAATAACCATGCAACGAGAAAGTCATGGGTCCTGGCCTACCAACAGGCATCACCTCTACCCATATATCTTGTCTGAACAGGAATGCTCGAAAAAGAGACATTAGATTTCAACATAATCTTGATTCTGCATCTAAAAGGACATCGCTGTAATTGAATCACAAACATACTATAACTTTAAGAAAAATATTAAAATATTAAATAAAAAAATATTGCAAATAAAACCCTACTATCTACCTGCTTTCTCCAGATCCAGACACACTTCTATCTGTGACCATTCATCTTTGTGTCAAGTTGTTGCATTTTTAACTTGGGATTGGAACCTGTCCAGGATTTGACGTCCCTTTTCTGTTAAAATAATATTATTTTATTTCTAAGAAGCTCCAAGTACATTTTGGATTTTTTCTCTTTTTTTAAATAAGATTAATACAATAAATATTCTCATACTGCACTATTATTAGAATATCCTAAAAAAAACCACAAAAATTACCTCCAACTATCCTGTTGCAGGATGTGCAAACAAAGTTTTTAGGAGCCTTAAAGAAGACCTTAAAAATTATATGCATTTTAAAACAAGACAGGGTAAAAATAGTACTTTTATTTCATTTGTAAGTCATTCCAGACATCGCAAGTTACATTGTTGGTATGCTGTTATTTTCCTCAAAAGAGTCAGTTACTTCACTTGGGATATTGCAGTTTGAGCCAAATAGCAGACAGAGTCTGATGCTAAAATGAGTCTCTTACTGTCTAGTTTTGTTATGTCTTCATATTTGAGATACTTCAGAATGAATTCTTTTAAGGATTTGTGTTTTACTAGCAACAGGTTACTAAAGTATGCTTCAAAATTTTGTGGATAAAGCATTCACTTGGCTGTGGTTGTACTTTCTTTCCAACTAATGGATGTGAAATCAGTTTTGACTTAGGACTTCTGAGGAATGCTTTCCTCTATTCTGTTTTCCTTTGTTTTACCAACAGGTACAAAAGTTACATATACATCAAAGACATCTAAGAAGAATAGAGCTAACAGAATTCATCCTTAGTCCTCAAGAGGTCTCTCTTATTTTATGAATTCTTTGTAGATATAAGTCAGTCTGGAGTACTGAACATTGTTTTAAATTCATGTATTTTCAGATTTTCAAGTTCTTCCTGAAAACCTCCCTTACTATATGTTTATTGCAAAACTCCTTTTGTAAATGTTTTTTTCTCTGACAAAGTACCATGACCAACAATGGAAATCTAATAGAATCGTAGAATCATAGAATGGTTTGGGTTGGAAAGGACCTTAAAGATCATCAAGTTCCAACCCCCCTGCCATGGGCAGGGACACCCTCCACTAGACCAGGTTTCTCAAAGCCTCATCCAGCCTGGCCTTGAACACCTCCAGGGATGGGGCATCCACAGCTTCTCTGGGCAACCTGTTCCAGTGTCTCACCACCCTCACAGTGAAAAATTTCTTCCTAACGTCTAGTCTAAATCCACCCTCTTTCAGCTCATACCCATTACCTCTTGTCCTCTCACTACACTCCCTGATAAAGAGTGTTTCCCCATCTCTCCTGTAGGCCCTGGAAGGCTGCTACAAGGTCTCCTCGGAGCCTTCTTTTCTCCAGGCTGAACAACCCCAACTCTTTCAGCCTGTCCTCATAGGGGAGGTGCTCCAGCCGTCTAACCAATTTTGTGGCTCTCCTCTCCACACTCTCTCCAATAGGCCAAGGTCTTTTTTATCTTGGGGGTCCCACATCTGAACACAGTACTCCAGGTGTGGTCTTACGAGAGCAGAGTAGAGGGAGAGAATCACCTCCTTCAACCTGCTGCTAATGCTTCTTTTGATGCAGCCCAGGATACAATTGGCTTTCTGGGCTGCAAGGGCACACTGCCAGCTCATGTTGAGCTTCTCATCCACCAATACTCCCAAGTCCTTCTCTTCAGGGCTGCTCTCTATCTATTCTCCACCCAGCCTGTATTTGTGCTTGGGATTTCCTCGACCCACTTTACATTCCTCTCTGGAGGTTCTAATTATTCCATTATTTAACCCTACACTATCCTTTCCCTTCTCTCTCTCCTGCTGCTCCACAAAAAGCTCTTGAGCTTCTATAAATTAACATGAAGAAACTTGTCTTTCTCTGACAATCACATTTCCATAAAGGTGGACGCTTTTGCTCTTCTGCTTCCTCATCTTTCAAGGCCAGCACAGTTCCATACTTTGCAGACTTAAATTTCATAGTTAGAAATTCTGTTGTTTCTATGAAGGACATATTTGATATCCTTCTTGAAACGTTAGCTACTGGAATCCAGGCACCATACCAGAATCTCAGCTTTCATTTTTTTTAAAAAATGTCATTTGCAAAACATCATTGTTCTGAAGAAAGACCTCAAAGCATGATTGCCATTTCAAACCAAAAATCAGGAAAGCAATATAACTCAGTTAAAAACTCTTATTTAAGCTGACTTGTTTGGGTCAAACCTCGTGATACATGTGCATTCTGGATACTTAATGGTGGCAATACTGCAGCTCACTGAGGCGAGGCACCATTAAAAGCAAAGGCTCATGAAAAACTCTGGTGAGAGGAGAGACACCTAAGGCACCCTCTAGTTAACCATTACTGCCATTGATACAGAGAAGCACAGGCCTGCCAAGATGCTCTCAGATTTGCTAGTTTTGCTCCTACATAGTGGTGAGACACTGGAACAAGTTGCCCAGAGAAGGTGTGGATACCCCATCCCTGGAGGTGTTCAAGGCCAGGCTGGATGGGACTTTGAGCAACCTGGTCTAGTGGAGGGTGTCCCTGCCCATGGCAGGGGCTTGGAACTTGATGATCTTTAAGGTCCTTTCCAACCCAAACCATTCTATGATTCGATGATTCTATAGTGGATAGCACTATTACAGCATCCAGGTTAGAAGGTGTTTGGATGTTCTGACAGATCCATTTTAGAATTACAGAATCATAGAACTTTAACCCACGACACCCTCCTCTGGACTCACTCCAACAGGTCCATGTCTTTCCTGTGCCGAGTACTCCAGAGCTGGATGCAGTACACCAGGTGCGGTCTCACGAGAGCAGAGTAGTGGGAGAGAATCACCTCCCTCGACCTGTTGGTCACACTTCTTTTGAGGCAGCCCATGACACAATTGGCTTTCTGGGCTGCAAGCACACACTGCCGGCTCATGTTGAGCTTCTCATCAACCAACCCCCCCCAGTCCCTCCCCTCAGGGCTGCTCTCAATCCATTCTCCACCCAGCCTCTATTTGTGCTTGGGATTGCCTCAACCTCCATGCAGGACCTTGCACTTAGCTTGTTGATCTTCATGAGGTTGGCATGGGCCCACCCCTCAAGCCTGTCCAGGTCCCTTTGGATGGCATCCCTTCCCTCCAGCGTGTCAACCACACCATACAGCTTGGTGTCATCAGCAAACGTGATAAGGGTGCACTCGATCCCCCTGTCCATGTCACCAACAAAGATGTTAAACAACACTGGTCCCAGTACTGACCCCTGAGGAACGTCACTCATCACGAGTCTCCACTTGGACATCAAGCCATTGACCACAACTCTTTGAGTGCAACCATCCAGCCAGTTCCTTATCCACTGAGTGGTCCTTCCATCAAATCCATGTCTCTCTAATTTGGAGACAAGGATGTCATGCAGGAAAGCGTCAAAGGCTTTGCACAAGTCCAGGTAGAAGATGTCAGTTGCTATTCCCTTATCCTATCCACTACAGCTGTGACCCCGTCATAGAAGGCCACCAGATTTGTCAGGCACGATTCTCCCTTGGTGAAGCAGTGTTGGCTGTCACAAATCACCTCCTTATTTTCCATGTGCCTTAGCGTAGTTTCCAGGAGGATCTGCTCCATGATCTTGCCAGGCACAGAGGTGAGCCTGACAAGCCTGTAGTTCCACAGGTCTTCCTTATTTCCCTTTTTAAAAATGGGAGTTATGTTTCCCCCCCTATATTTTGGACTATACTGTGAATTTTCACATTTGCAGACATGGCTCCTTTTATATACAAAGCTGGAAAGGGGACTACACTGCCTTCTCACCATCACCACCACATAATTTCCTCTTCCTTTTGAATCCCATGAAGGATGCTCAAAAAGTTCAATGAGCTCAGCAGGATATGGCCAATGAGTGTGATGAGGGACTAGAAACAGACTGAGTTTAGACTCGGAAAGAGGGACTTTCAAGTTTGTGGAACTATGAGGCTAGAAATAAGGAATTTATGGACCCCAGACCAAACCATTGTCACCTTCTGCTGTCTATAATGAACAAAAGTGGCACAAACTTCACAAACAAACCGCAGATAATTCTTTTGTCTTCAAAAAAAGTTATTTGACAGTAAATGTAATAGATACAGATAAAAGACAGCCACCTCATACAGACCAAATCCTGAATATTAGGATGTTACGATGTGTTCGCAGAACAATCTTTCTTTTAGTAATCAACTTCTCTTTATCATTTCCCCTTTTAAAGTGTGGGGCCAGTCCATGAATTTTTGCATGTGTCAATGAGATAAATTAACACAGCAGCAACAAAGGATGGCCAGTGGAAACAGATTTATTCAAGATTTGGGCATTTCTCCCTGCTAGTCCATAGGCTAGCCACATGCCTTTGGGCACATACTTTTGTGCCTGATTCAGGTACAAAGACATTTAACATCTGAACAAAGACATTTAATGTCATTTGTAAAATCCAAGTGTACCCAGGTTATTCATACAAGGCTAGCAGATGTGATACCACACACTTCTGGGGCAGCAGCTTGAGTCACATAGGACAGACTCGTCGTGTGGGGAAATGGCTAACCCCCTTTTCCTGCCTGTATCTATCTCAACCCCTCTCATCTGAGATGCAAATTATCTCCATGCTCACTCTTCCTGCTCTCACAGCAGTCTTGTACAATGAAATTGTTAAGGATTAGCAGGTTCTCAGAGCTGGAGGCCCCACAGGTATCAACCCCACTCTGATGACCAGAGGAAACCAAGGACTTGGTTGATTGTTGGAAGAGGTAAGAGCCAGGGCAGAGACAGGAAAGCAGAAGTTCAGACTCATGTGTTCTGGACTTTCCCGCAAACCCGTGCCTGAACTTGCTACCCTGCACACAGAAGATGCACTATCTCCTCTTTTTCCAGGCATCCAGGGAGGAAGGGAACTTACCATTCCCTAGGGACTGGCAGTCTGGATATCAATCCTTCTGTTCAGGACTTCTGGCTCCTCAAGTCACCCCTTGATCAAGCGTAGAAGAAAGCGTATATGAACTGACCAAGTCAGTGGACAGAAAAGGAGCCACAGGGCTCCTCCTAGACCCCCTTCTTGGGGGAGTATTATGAGGACATAAGCCAGTTTTTGTGCAACTGGAGGGAGATAATTCTTACAGTACACAGTGCAGAGCCAACAAACTCTGAGCAGTCAACTTCAAAGAAACATGCGCCATAGATCCTAAAAGAAAGCATAAATTACCCTAGGCTCTTCTTCCGTACCATACTACTAGCTAATATTTGTAGTCATATTTATTCTAGAAAGTCTGACGTCAAAATAAGACTTTAGAAAGCCTACAGGTACCACTATTTTGCACTGCAGTAAGACGTCTACAGAGTTACTTGCAGTGCAAGTTACTTAATATAGAATAATGCCTTCAATTTGTACCAAAAAATAATTTTGGAAATTCACAGTTGTTTATGTGATAGCAGAAATGTGCTTTTTAATGGGCTGAAAATTTTGATGACCTATGAAGAGTTGTCATACATGTGATGATGTACCAGGTCTTGTAATAAAAAGGTTTAAGCACTAAGTGCATTTCATAAATATATTGCATTACAAAATAAAAAATTTGGAAGAATCGGGATAATCATGAGACACTCCTTTTCTGCTCATGAAAATAAAGCATCTCATCACAACTGGGAAAAAAACGTTTTGTTTGCTTCCATCAGAGCCATGACCTTAAATTCTCTAAAATTCTTTCTCACTATTAGTCTCATTTAGATCATTCCTTTTTTCCTGAAAGCTCTCTATAGTTCATTTCTTTCCTCACATGCTATCTATTCACCAACATGTGCAACACAGTACTAGAAGGTGACATGTGGAGTTTATCAACATGTACCACGTAGGACAATTTTGATAATATCCCAATAAATTGCCACTGACTAAACGGCAGTCTAAAATCCATTTGGTTCCATTAATCTCTGAAAGTAAACCATTAAAACTGGTCCTCTTCCTTGATGGGCAATAAAGTAAATACAAACCTCACAATAAGAAGTTAATGATCTATTCCTAACAAGGCTGTAACTTTGACGTACTCAAGCACCTACTCTCTTAATCTAGAAACAACATCCAGTACATCACCAGATACATGCACTGTGCTGGAAATTTTTCCATTTGTTACTCTTTTTGCCATGCTATATTCAACTTGTCATAGTTGGCTACAGATATAATTCTTAACAATGATATTTATTCCATTTAAGCTCCAAGCAGGATCTACAGTCAAACAAAGCCTTTTTAGGATTAGAAAATTATGTGACTCCACATATCTAATGAATCAGATACGGCCTTCACATTAACTTTAATAGAATCAAACTAACAAGAAGAAAAATAAAGTAATGGCAAAAATTAATTGAGTTTTCACTGTAGTTATTTACATACTACATCCATCCTCACTTTAATCTTTGGTTTATTCTCCAATGCTGTTCCAGCTGCAACTGATTGCCAACTGACATGTCTTTTGAAGTCTGCCACACAAAATGTTCTGGACATTAAAAGTGCAATAACCACATATAACCCCTCCATTCCTAAAGCACCATGCTCCTCATATATCACTTTAACTTTAAAATCTGAAGTTTTATCACCAAGTATGACATAGCTCCACTTGGCAGAGTTGTGGAAGTAGAAAAGGCAATTTGCCAGTCAGGAAGCTGGGCAAGAGCCATACTGCACTTAGCACATGACTTAAGACAGCCAAAGGTTAGCTTAATGCTGCCCAAGCTGAAATGGCCTGCCAGGGGTTGTTCTGTCTGACGCTTTTGTTTCTTCTCAGCACAAATCCAAAACATAGCCTAATACTAGCTACTATGAAGAAAGTTAACTATGTCCTAGCTAAAACCAGGACATCTTTCCATGCGCCCTCCCACTACGCCACTTCTTAGCCTTTACATGGAAATGGGTTGTCTAGAGCTGGTTGTGCTGCCTTTCTGGCATTTAAGCATTGCTTTAAAACAGCAGCATCCTGAAGGGCTGTTTAGAGCAAGTTTCCAGCAATAACTACATTTTCTTTTTTTTTTTTTTAAGTTTTCAAAATCTCAGTTAGAACCAATTTTTTTTTTTCCTGCTGCTCTTGACAACACTGCAGTCCCAACAAGGAGAGAGACTTCTTCTGACCTAGAAATTCCATGGTCTGTGTGCATTTCTAGTTGCTTTCTGTTCTCTGAAATTATACAGAAAAGTAACTGATCAATAGATCGTATCAGTAAAGTAATGGATCTGTATACTCCTTTATCATTTTACATTTAATTTCCTCAGATAGTTAATGATTTTAATACTTTCCTTACAATTTTTTCCACTCCTATTTTCTACTGGAATTTTGTACTTTTGTCTAAGTTTTCAAAAACCTGGAAAGGCTTTGTAACTTGTTTAGCAGCTTGTTTTCATTCCACTCACTTATTAAACCTTGTCTTACCACATCACATCCTGTTTGCAACGAGTATTGAATAATAAGGCTTGCTGCACTTCCTCAGTCCTGGTTTGTGGTAGTGCTAACATAAAAGATAAAAATGTCTTTGGAGTGTCTAGGATGGCTTGTCATGTTCTGGCCTAGAGCAAAGGGAAGGTGAAAAAACTGTGTATCCCTCTGTAATTCTGTTACTGTTTCCTGAACCACCAATAAAAGGTAGGAAAGCGGTCAGTTTGGCTCGTACCACGTATGTCACTTTTATCCAACCTAAAATGTGAATGCCACCTGTCTATGTGCTCTTTCTACAGTATGAACAAATCCACAAACACACAGAGTTGCCGAATCTCTATGGGCTACCAGAAATATTTTCCACATTTAAGATCAGAGTACTCACAGTCACACTGTCCTCCTATTCTTCTTGTGAACCACAATGAATCAGGTGCCCTCCAGACAATCTGAGCATCTGTCATGGAGTGGATTATTAAAACTGCAAATTGTTAACCTGCAAGAGGACTTCTTGACCATGCTCAATTCCTTCCTTCCACTGAACCACAGGGAGAAGTTTCAGATAGCATACCTGTTTCCAGATGTCTCAGTCAAAAGGGATGACAGCTTTTCAGATGTGACCTGTCAAATATCTACTGATAGTCAAACTTATATTCCCTTTGCAATTTTTAACAGCAGTATTTATTAGGTAAGATCCCTACCACTTCTTAATTCAATCCATTGCCCACCACTTGAAAACAGACATCAACTTTCAGGTCAACTTAAAGGAAAAATAACTGTACCTGTATTCATCTGGTAGCACAACACTCACCAATAAAATAAAAGTTCTATGTTTAACAATCTCACTTATGTGTAAGAATAATTTTAGTGTAATAGCACATGTACACACTGCCTAATATTTTAATTCAGTTAGTGTATTTGGAAGCTTAATTTTATCAGGAATTGGTTTGCTTGTTTTTACACAAAAGTCTTGGCCAAATCAAGAAATGTATCTTCATAATCCAAATTTTTGTGCTATCTTGTGCTGAGAAACAGCACATGAAATTTCTACAGAAAAGGCTGTTGAAAGCTTGTATTGCCCTATACTGAAAAGAAGGCGGCGGGGGAGGGGGGGGGAAGAAGCTGACATCTGAGTTGTGGAAGAGCAGAACCTTTGTAAAAGTGCAGTTTTCCAGAAACAGGCCCTTCTTTTTGTGATAATCAGGACAATTAGATGGGAATAAGGGAGGCTAACAAGTTCTTCTCTCCTACCAGAAGAGGACGTTCTACCTTTATTTGAGTACTTGCTCCGTGGGAAAAGCCAGTTATGTGAGAAACTACATCGGATGATGCATACATCCAGGACCACAGGAGGGTGTTTGAGTCTTGAGGGTGTCAGGCTGGGAAATGCCAGGATAGGCCTCGACATTTTCTTTTGCCCAAAGTCCAGATCCCTTCCAAATAATCAGCTTTCGCTTGGAGTTTTATCCACACCTTTGAAAAGCTTTAAGCAGACATAATTCTTACTGAAGACAGGGTCCTAAGGGAGTCTATTTTCGACACAAGCAACCACTCCTCTATTGAGAGGCAGCATGTTGAGGGGAAAAGAGTAAAAGGAAATACATTATACTAGTAGAATAAATACTGACTTAGCGCAAAATAAATATTCCCCACATGTATATGTATGTGTGTGTGTATGTATGTATGTTAATAGCACATGTCATACAAGGTTACACTTGGGGATTATTTCTCCTCCTACTCAGTATTTTGCTGCAATTTTCCTCCGAGATCAGACACTTAATATTTTGGATTATGGATTCCATTGTAGTTACAGTTACATTACAGATAGGACAAAGACATACATTTTATGTAAATTGAGACCTAAATCTGAACTTTCCGAAAGTTTGAGATGTTAGTATACATGGGTATTTTTAAAGGATTTATTATTCCAAGATCAGGGCCAGTTGCAAAGATTGGATTCACATCCAAAAACACACATACAAATGCATGTACTCCTTCATAGAAAGAAGTTTTAAGACCTGTCAGGCTGAGAACAACACTCTTTTTGTGTGCTGCCTGACAATTCAGTTACAGATCGACCCTATTGGTTTTTTGGTAATTTGAATGTGCTTGTTGGCAAAGCAGAAAGGGAAGAGACAGAGTCGTGCAGGAAGGCACACAGAGAAAGAAGGAAGCATTTCTGAGTACACAACTTATCCCTGACATGTTGTTACACACAAACCCAATATGTAACATTTAAAAAAGAAGAAGGGGGGAAAAAAAGAAAAACAATAAAAGAAACAGCAGCTGTTTCTATGTGATGTCAGAGAACAGGTGTGATACAAATCTCCATACCAGCGCAATCATATTGATCTCCTGATGATGCACGCATGAAGCACATGTGCCAACACTATCGACCCATCCAGCATTTCATTTCCAGGAATACGGCCTGAAATGCCTCTCTATAATTGAAAACATTATCAGGATAAACACTGTATTGGCCAATTATTAAAAAACACACACAATCCGCGTAAGAAGAAGTGCGCCTGC
>NW_010108498.1:0-1084 GCF_000699245.1 Pterocles gutturalis | reverse complement strand
GGTCCTTCTGTCAAATCCATGTTCCTCCATCTTAGAGACAAGGACGTCATGTGGGACTGGGTCAAAGGCTTTGCACAAGTCCAGGTAGATGATGTCAGTTCCTCTTCCCTTATCCACTAGTGCTGCGGCCCTGTCATAGGCGGCCACCAAATTCGTCAGGCATGATTTGCCCTTGGTGAAGCCGTGTGGGTTGTCACCAATCACCTGCTTGTTTTCCATGTGCCTTAGCATAGATTCCAGGAGGATTTTCTCCATGATGTTGTCAGGCACAGAGGTGAGACTGACCAGCCTGTAGTTTCCTGGGTCTTCCTTATCTCCCTTTTTAAAAATGGGGGTTATGTTTCCCTTTTTCCAGTCAGTTGGAACTTCACCAGAGTGCCATGACTTCTCAAATACGATGGACAGTGGTTTGGCGACTTCATCTGCCAGTTCCTTCAGGACCTGCGGTTAGTAATAAGTGCATTACCAACCCATTTCATACAGTGATTGGGATAATTTCTGCTTCTGTGGTATGGTAAGAGTATCCAGTGGATATCAGATACCGCCTGGAGGCTAGACAGGCCAAGGAGAGTGTTCCCCCTCTGATAAATGAGAAAGGAGAACTGGCATCCTCAGACATGGAAAAAGCTGAGGTACTCAATAAGTGCTTTGCCTCAGTCTTCACTGGCAGTCAAGCTTCCCATGTCTGTCAGGAAAAGCATGACAAGTCCAAGACCACCTAATTTAACTGAATGTATATAAGTCTATGGGGCCAGATGATATGCATCCCGGGGTTCTGAAGGAGCTGGCTGATGGGGTTGCCGAACCACTCTCCATCATATTTAAAAAATCATGGCAGCCAGACAAAGTCCCCCGTGACTGGAAAAAGAGAAACATTACTCCTATTTTTAAGAAAGGGAGAAAAGAAGACCCGGTGAACCTCACGTCTTTGCCTGGGAAGATCATGGAGCAGATCCTCCCCGAAACCGTGTTAAGACAGGCACTCACGAGACCGGTGATCCGAGACAGCCAACATGGCTTCACCAAAGGCAGATCTTGCCTGACCAATCTGGTGGCCTTCTATGATGGAGTGACAGCGTCGGTA
>NW_010108497.1:0-32218 GCF_000699245.1 Pterocles gutturalis | reverse complement strand
AATAAAGCTTCAGGAAAATGTGGTATCTTAACAACTGAAGAAAGATTCAACTGTCAAGAGAAGGAATTACTATTCTCAACACTCCAGCAGAGGCTACCACTCTAATCCTAGTATCTGAATTTCAAAACAAAAAAAAGCCAACACATATCTGAAAAATCATTTTTTAAAACTTGTAACAGGTGCATGGAAGGATCATTAAACGTTATCCAATTTAATCTTCTTTTTCCTGTCTCACGTAGCATCTTACTTGCTGATGCCCGGGGGAAGCTCGTTCACCACGACCCTCCTGCTCCACGCCATGAGATCTCTCTCCGTTGCCATCTGGCTCCGGGGAGCATTGTGGTGCATTTGCCGGACCCCTTCAATCTGACCGCTTCTCCGGAGACCAACGTTTGGTGGAGACGTAACATCCAAACCTGGACTTCGAAGAGCTACAGAAGAAAAAGATTTTTCTTCACTTCTGTAAAGCATCAATAAAATCTAGAATTTAAAGCTTAAGGACTGCACAGAAATTCTGGTTTTGGCAATAAACACCACGAAAGGCTGATAATACCAAAATCACTGCCATCATTGCCTCAATTTATCTCATCATTTGGGGATGCATCAACATCATTTCCACATGCTTAAATACGTCTAACTGCATGAAAAAAATTGCTTTAATGGTTGTGCAAACCTGTATAAAGATATTTGTCTATTTAAATCTCAGCTATTTTATACATACTCTAATTAACTCACACAAGTGGGCAGCTCAGGTAGCAGAGTCCCTGATCAACACAAGTTCAGTAACTATAATTTCTATACCACTCCTATCTGGAAATTCCCTTTCACACAACTGAAGCTGGCTTCTAGGCCACCTTCTTGACAATACCAATTTAGATCAAAGCAAAAGTGTATTTTCAGCATTTTTCACTAATATTTTTCCTATCCCTTCTTGAATTTAAAGACAAGCAACCCCAAATCTAGCCATCCTAACGAGCTTTCCCAGGAAATCTAATTCAAACATGTGTGATCAGTCAGTTAACCTAGAACTCATTTATTAGCGGATGTTAATTTTTTCAAAGCTCAGGATGTCTTGCAGCAGAAGTCCACAGCATCTGCTCTGTTACACCAACTGCACTCAGCTGCCTCCCAGTCAGCTGCTCACATCTGATTGAGTTTGGTTTAAATTTTTAATTACTTTGTGTATTAAAAATACAGTAGCAGAACACTTACCAGGAGAATAATCTCAAGCTTTCTAAGGAAACACTGAGACAGAGCAGATATGTTTATTTTATAAACACTGATGCTTGGCCTTAGCATTTCTCCTGGAACAGGAAGCCATTACCACAATATGGTATTGCACTGATATTCTCTAATTACACGCTGTTATTTTGACGCTCTGCAGTTACCAATTATCATCTCTGCAGTGACTGGCATCACGACAATACAGTGAACTTTACGCTTATTTTTTAGGAAAGGCTTATAACAGGAATAATTACAGCCTAATCATTCCAGGTAACCAGATACAGCCCAGTTAGACCATCGTGTGCCCTCAGCTACACCTTAAACTTCTAATTCCTCTGCTAGCGTCAGTAGAATGCCCAACTGCTCCACACAGGTTAACAATGTGTATAAGAACAAGAGAGAAAAGCATCCTGAAAAACATAGGCTCAGAACTGACGTTAACACATATTGATTTGTACCTTACCATGCTTAGGAAAAGAAATGACGGAGGTAAGGAAGGGACGCTTACCTCCATTAACAGAGTGGGACCTGTTGAGTGGAGGGATTGGAAGAGTTTCTCCTTCATTAATTAGTCTCAGATCTTGTTCCCTCTGTAGCTCTCTGATCATTCCATCAAGGATACTCTCATCCTGGTCATTAGTTTGCTGCCCGATGACTTGTTCAACCACTTCCCCATCACCTTGACAAGAACAAAGCCACAACTGCTTATAAAATGATTAACTTCTATTTTACTAAACACCATAGAAACAATCGAATTTAGAATTATTTGTCTGCTCTGCAAAACATCTGATCACCAGCTGGCCTTCTGTTCTTATGTAATAAATGGAGGGAAAGTTTAAAAGGGAAGTTACAATAAACACCTAAAATTACAGACCAAATGTAAACACAAACCCCTAGAAACAGCAGAAAGAAGTTATGCATCAGTAGGTAATAATGGAAGATCTCTTCTGGAGATCAGCATTTTGCAAAAGTTTACATCTACAAGAAAAAAACCAATCTCTTTTAAAACACAAAAACTATTTTTTCAATGTCTTTCTTACCCTCCTGCTTCCTTACTCACATACACAGCTACACCGAGATTAATGGGACAGTTCTTTGAGCATCCTGCCATGTATCTGGCAGAAGTCCACAGATTTTGGAATACTGCAGTCTCCTCATCTCGCCTCCAGTCAAGTGGATTCCATACACTTTGTTTATGCCATAAAGCCATCCTATCTCCTCTTTTACCTCTATACTGAACTTAAACCACTAGTTTCAGAAGACAACTGAAACAAACAAATCCTTACAGTGCCATCCTACAGAGCCGGTGCTCAGTACTGTGCAATACATGTATTATGCATGAGGTTTAGACAGCATACCATTAGCTACATATCCCAGCTGAGGAATAAGTTGTTCATCCTTGCAATTTTCCCTCCCTGGTACCAGCCGCTGGAATCTCGTGGGATGAGGATTTCCATCAACATCCACCAAGAATGGAGGAGGCATAAGATGTGGAGCCTGTTGAGTCTGTTCATCCAACACATAGTTATTTGCATCACGGATCAGTGGTCGGTAATCCGTATGGAAGAACATCTGATCTGGAATCTGCAAGAAAAGCAATTTAGTAAGTAAATCAATGGCCATTTCCAGCTGTCTGGCTGCCTTGGAATGGCTCCCATACCCATAAACCACAGCTCCTACACTTAGGATCAGCAAAAGAAATGTTATGACAGAGAACAGATTCCTACCACAAATGTGTTTTATTACCGAGGCCTGATGCAAAAATTCAATAGTAAAATATGCCAGCAGAGGTGAAGAGATAGAAGTTAACGCTTTGTTCCCCTGTCTAGAGATTCTCTTGTCTAAATCTTTTTGATTTAGGTAAACAGCAACCACTTCATGATCTAATTACTTTTTTGTCTGAGGCAGGGCAAGGGAATAAGCTGTAACACAAATACTTCTAAGACAAAATCAGGTCAAGACACAGAAGAGTTTAAAATTCATTCAACCCACCTTTTCATAATATTTATTGCATCCAAAACCAAATAGTAGCAGATGTCCATGAGAGTCTGTGCAGGCGAAATGCTGTCCATCTGGTGAGAACTTGCAATCAAAAACAGCTCCATGGCCTTGGCCCTCGATCTGGATACAAGCACAGAGCATTCCTTTCACAACCATGCATTCTCTGTAAGTGCATTTTTACAAAAATTTCACCTGTGCTCCATCAAGTTTTTAATCCTAATTCTGGGTAAATTCTCAACTCGCTCAAGACTGACTTACACTTATATTTTTTGCACTTATTAAAGCTTCACTGAACAATAAAGTCAAAACCTTGCATTTTCTCTTTGTCCTTAAATTTCAATGCAACTTTTAATGTTTATTCTGAAGAAACTGCCTAGAAGTCTATATTTCATGTTAATGGCAGACAGGACAAGCCTGCGCCAAAGATCTCAGACACATCTTGGCTCCGTACGAGCAGGTTTCCCAGCCCCAAGTGCCAGGAGGCTAGCGCAGGTCCTGAAGCAGTGCAGCTGCATTTGCTCCACGCTGGAACCAAACCAACAAACCTGGCACTGGGCACATGAAGATAGACACAGCACAGAGCCAACCAAACCATTTCCCAGACCACAGCATCATGCTACAACACACAGGCTTACTGGTTTTCATAGCTCTGCCTTGGGAGCCACTGTGATCTTTTGCATGGTATAACCCTAACCACACACATGAATAATATTCAGATGTAACAGTTCCCATGAAAAACTTAAAATATGCAAAATCACACTTTGGTATTGCTTACTGAAGAGTACAGGGTTGTTTTGGTTTTTAATATGTAGAAGTTTTCCCCTAATCCTGTCGTAACGTTGGTCACAACAGGCATATGATGAAATCTGCTTTTGCCACATGACCAGTTTTACACAAATGTGGAAAAAAAAACCAAACCCTGATCATTCTTACCATATTGAAGTAATTGCGAATTTTTGTTCCTTTGTCTATATCCCAAACAAAAATATTTCCATCATGACCCGCTGAAAGTACAATCCTTTGGTCAAACGGATGGGCCTCCAGAACAAAAACTTCATCATCGTGACCCTGCAATGAAAGCAGGGTGAAAAAGAAAGTCGTGTTTCTCCATGTAATATCCCCAAGCACGCTAGTGTTTAGTGTGAGGACATCTCAGTTCAGGTAGCCATCCAGGACAAGCTCAATTTACTGGATCTTAGACTAGAAATGTGTCTGTACTTCATCAACACTTCAGTGCAACTTTTAATGTATGTTCTGAAACGACAGGAGGCTTGGCATCATCCTGCCCACTCTGTAAGTGCCCCGGGCTGCAGCTCAGCACGGCTGAGACAGAGGGACAGGGAGGAAGGAGAAACCAGCAGCGAGGACAGGTACAATGCTCTAATTTGGGCACAAGAGGTGGCTTCCAAAGGACTCCCTTGTCAGCCAGCAATCACCAGGGTCTAAGAGCATTTTGCTCATCAGCTCCTTTCCCAGTACTCCTCCCAGTAAGCATAAGACAGGGGCACAGCTCAAGACAAAACACGGCTCGTCAGGGGGAATGATGACGCTGTTTAGCCTCAAATTGACTTCAGAGTTGAACTATAACCATTTGGGATCACCCGCTTGAATTTTACTCACAGATAAGCTGTGAAGAAGCTGCCCTGTGGACGAGTTCCACACTTTGAGAAGGAAGTTGTTGACTGCAGTGATGACAGTGGCGTCGTATCGATCCCAGGCCACCATGGTAACCTTCAGTTTAGTCACCTTGTCCTCCCCAGACGCTACACTGTTTCTAAGGAAACCAATAATTTAAAGAAGAAATTTAAAGAAGAAATACATCAGTAACTAGACACAGAAACACTTAACAGAATTAATTCAGTATGAAATCAGGGAGAGTGTTGCTGCCACCCCTGTGACTACTGGCTAACGCAGGAGAATGAACGATGCCTTCTGCAGCGGTAAAAAAAAAATGAAACAAAAAATATTCAGTACCAGTAAGATTTACAGAGTTCTACTTCCTTTAAAAGGCCAAGTTTCTCTTCTGTTTTTCTTGAGCGATCATCCTCGCCTATCCCAATTCTTTCTTTCAAGCTATTCAGTTCTTTTCAGTTTTCTCCTATAAGGCATTTTTCTCTACTCTACTCTACTACTACTTTTTCTCAACTCTACAATGAGCAAGACCCTGCTAAATAAATCCAAATCATACTTTGACAGCTAACTCATTAAAAATGTAACCACATGAAATACAAAGAATTCTGCAACGCAAAATACCTAATGGATTTCTCAATTTCTGCTCTTTGTTATTGTGCACACTCAATGACAAGGCCACTTACAGAAGTCACTGGAGGATCTCAAAAAGAAAAACTCAAAACCTTAATTGAACCTGAGAACCAAATCACCATATCTCACCTCTTACTTGAAAACTTAAGGAAAAATCCAACATTAAGAAACACGCTGGATTTATATATTAGCACATCAGTATATGATCAATTAGGTTTTTTTCCTGAGATGAACTCTATTAGACATTCTTACTTCATACGTAAAATACTAAATATTCCCCAACCACTAGAGTTGGGAACTACCAACGTATTAATATTTCCTTTTGGGGGCTAACTAACCATGTAACTTAGCAGATAGAGCCGTGGTATTTTCAATACACAAAAAACATGCACTGAAATTAACTCAAAATGGAGGCAAATAAATAGTTTTCAATATGATGGAAGATTTTGTCTTGCATGCAAATGTAGCTATGAAGTGTGCTCTGGTTCGGTTTGTTTTACCCTGTCATTTTCGTAGCCATGTCCAGGACCAGACTCTTCCAATCTTGCTGATGGTAGTGCCAAATTCTTGCTGTTCCATCTCTGCTTCCACTGACAAATCTTAAGCTATGGGAAAAAAAGAAGAAAAAAAGAGAAGTCATTAAATTCTGAATTTAGCCATTGCTGCTTTTGGTCTAATACCCACAAGCCCACGGTAGGATGTTATTTTCTTACTATTCAGTAGCTTTGCTACGGAGTTTTCCATCCTCAGCAACAGTGTGGGCACGCTAAATGCTGTGGCAAGAATATTTCGGAGCTTGGCAGAGGACTGTCAGTCACCTTAGAAAAGGTCACTCCAAGCACTTATTTTTAATGTTACTCTTGAACAAACATGCACAGAGACATACAGAACTATATATATATACTTGGAAGCGTGTACTTGTGTTATGTACTTGTCTTACTCCATATATGCCCACACATAGGTGTGTTTAACAACTCATAAAATATCCCTGAACTGCTGCCACAGGAAACAGGCAGCTACAAAGTGCTGCCAAGCCAAGAGCACACCCATTCACACCAGCACAGAAGCTAGAATGGATTTCATCTTTTCTCAACACTTATTCTTTATATTGTTTGTGCAGCTCAGATCTAGAGAATGTAATTAAAAAGACAGCGAGGTTACAATTTTCATATCAGATATTGTAGGGTACAAAAGAGTTGCTATCCCACAACATTAATTACATTTGGTTACAGCTAGCAGATGGCCTTGGAATGACTTCAATGTCGTAATTCATACAAGCTGCACATTCCCTTTTTAATGACATCAGCAAATCCCTTGAGCAGTTCATAGTGGCAGCAAAGAAAAAGAAACTGCATGCCAGGAGTCTAGCATAAATTATAATACATTAACTTGGGGAGAGGGTGAAGACAGAGAAGGAAAATACCCAAGCTGAACGCAAGTAGGTAGCCCTGCCTGTGAAGCTGAACACAAGTATTTTCATTTTTGTACTCCTCCTTGTTTAAAAAACAAGCATCCAGCAGATGCATTTATCTACATCATAGTGCTTTGGCTGTCGTTGTCACAGAAATCATTTTTGTTGAGAACTTTTAAAAAAGCTCCTCAAGTAAGACATTTTCCCAGGATGGCCAACACCTTTACAAGTATTTTCCATTTATATACAGAATGACATGTAAAAAGGCAAGCCCATGCAGTCTTATCTTAACAAGTGGTTTTCACCTTTTCCATTTCCCTGACCTGAACATCATGATGAAAAAGTGTTCAAAAGTGCTTGTGACGTTTATTTTTACTTCTTTATATTAAAACAAAAAGGAATTTATCCCTTTTCCACTAAAAGCGTCGCTGTAGATGTAAGCATAGTTTTCAGTGACTATTGTGACTGAATATCCCCAGCGAGACCGGTGCTGTCACGTCGCTTGGAAGGAACTGTTAGCACAATTACACCAATACATTCCCACGTAATTTTACATGACATAGATCTCCGAGTACAGGTGCAGTTCCCCTGGCAAAGCTACAGTTTTGCTTGGAAGGCTCCTGCCTGCACACATCCTGCCAAGCTAAATAAGAAATCTGAGCAAAAGCTGGCATCAAACCATCTCCATTAAGATGTTGGTCACTAATCAAAGCTCGTCATGCCACTCTCCAACACAGCTCTGCTGCAGAGTTTGACACGCAGACGTGCCTATAGGCACCTTTATACATTTTATCATGAGCATCTGATATTAATTCTTACCTAAGAGACCGCAGCCTGACTTAGCATAGCTCTAAAAACTGAGAGCTCTGCAGGCTGGAATGGTTTGCTTCCTGAATTTTAAGACTACAGGATTACCTGTGAAGTAAGAAACCCTCACACAGAACAGATACAAAATTTGTTTCCCAATTTGCTCAGTTTAAAAAAATACGAAGTAAAAGCACAGTTTTTGTTGGTAGAGCAGAGGACAGCAAATCCAAGCTCATGGGTATGACACACATCTTGCAGTATATTTTAAATAATTTGTTTAAGATCAATCAGAGCCCTTGTGCAGTCTTCCTGTTGCACCAAATTTTCTCTGCAAAGTTATCTGGAAAGTTAAATACCATATTTCTCATGTCAAAATCCCAGGACAGCCACTCACCTGTCGCCGTTGTTACAGAACTGGACTGCAACCACTTTGTCCTAAATAGGAAACAGGAAAAAAATGTAGTGATAAGTGTTTCATAAGCTGAAACACTCATCCAGAAAGATCTCAATGATGAGCTGCTATTTAGCAAATTGGACATTCCCACACCTCTCCTACAACATACTATCTTACAAACTCAAGAACAGCAAAGTCACACTTGAAGTTAAGGCTTCCCCAGACGTGTTGTGTTAAACACTGAAACAGAAAACTGCAGAGAGGTGAAGGTTTCCTGTTGCTCCAGAAGTAGCTCAATTTCCAGCTCAGTCTCCCTGACACTGGGATGTTCAGGAGGCAGAAGCTGCAGCAGTTCTTGCCCGAGCACCGTCACAACGCCACGGGACCGTGCACACCCGGGGTAAGCTCTGCCTGGGAAACTCCGCAGCTTTTACACTCCAGAGTTAACAGGTACAAGGTATCCTGGGGCAGCCAGGGCCTGGCAGGTACAGCTCTCCACCAGATGGAGAAAGAACACCACCAATGCTCACCGCAGGCTTGCCATTTTTACACCTAACACTAAAGTACATCAAAATATTTGATTTAAAGAAACGCAAACCTTGGCTTTATTTCCACTTTGAAATTGTTGAGAAACAAATACTAAGTTGTAGACACAGCTTCTCCCTTATTTTATTTTGCTAAATACTTGTGTTGGCTCCAGGCACTTGCTATCTCTACTCCCACTGACGTCTCTCGCTCCTGATAACCAAGTGTCCAACTCAGGATTTTTTTCAGGGGTGGGCTGACAGCAGTCTGTTGTATTTAGAAGAGTAGGACTTCAAAAAATTACAGGAATTACAGTTTCTTCCAAACCTGAACTGCTGAATAGAGAAAACATTATTTTTCTTTTGTAAGCGAAATACTTGTTAGATTTGTTGTCTGGGAGCTCTGAGACTTAAATGTGAGACTCATGACTGCCACTGAAGTCCAGTGAATCAATTTAGACCTCGGCCTTAACCCATAAAATCTTGTTAAGGTGGGCAGCTGGGCTATTAAGGTTTGAAGACGAATGCTCCAAACGCCTCACCAGTGACAGCCCTGTCAGTGTGGCTACAGGCTTGCCCTTCTGATATATTCTTTACTGTGCAGGTAATAAATAATGCAATCATCACCTGCTCTCGGTAACGACTAAGAAATGAAGAAAAATTCAATATTGTTTTAGTGATGCTTCTTCTTTATAGGGTTTCATTAGAACTGAGATATTCCATGGTTTTAATAAAAGCTATCAAGGCTCAAACTTGAAAACTAACATTGAAAGTCATTGTACGGATACTGAAAACAGTTTGTGTTTCCATGAGAACTCTTCTGCATTACCTGAGAAAAAGCAAACTTAAAAGCATCCTATTTTCTAAATGAAATAAGCACCATGATCCAAAGTTTAACTGCACACCCTAAAACCAGAATTATTTTGTTTTTTCTTGTTATGTGGATTTGTGTTCACAACTAAAGGTAAATACTCAACAGTAAATTTAATAGAAAAAATGACATCATGCATGAAAACTGCTTTAATTCCTCATTCCAACACAGACTTTCTTCAAGAATATGGGAAATCACCTAGTGCCTCAGCTTCCTGGGGGAACGAAACACATGAAGCGTATTTTGCACACATCTCCTGCCTCGGAGGAATTTTAAAATAAACATACCACAAATTTCCAGGCATTTAAATACCACACTGCTGGGAGCCAGCTAAACTCTAGAGACAGAAGCTAAGTTGAATAGGATGTACAAAAGCTAGAGTTCCTGAAATAAGGTACAGCAGAGAAAAAAAAAAAAAATATTTGCTTTCTGATTCGTCTCTTACCGTATGAGATTCTAACTCAGCCATTTTCTCTGGAGACTCCGAGCCCAAATAATAAATTCTGATCACGTGGTCAGTACTACCTGTTGCAATGAACATGCCACCTAAGGAAGACAGTGATTTCTGTGAGAAGAAATAGCCATCCGAGGAACAACTGATTTTAATTACAGCTTTAGAGTCAAAGCAGCAAACTACAGTTTTAAAAAGAAAATTCCAGTTTAATCAAAATGTACGTCTTGAACAAAGAAGTTAACTCTGACAACTTCTGCTTTGATCTGTCCTTTCTCAGACCGTATCAGCTTTAGCATAACCACGAGCTCTACAATATTTTCCAGCTGCAAACCCTTCTGACCAAAGGAAGAGAATATTGCAAGTTACAACATTCGGCCAACCAACTGTTCTGCTTTCCCTCAGAAATTACCACAGCGCTCTCCGTCAGCCTACGTGGAAAATTAGAAAGGGAATAGTTTCATACTCTCACTGGTACATGTCAAACAAAATATTTAAGTGCATCTTCAACATCCATTTGAAACTTAGCAGAGAAATTACTGCTGAATCGGGAGTCAGCGATTAAGCTATTTTCTTGTAATGTTGGTTTGTTCTATTTACAATATTGCACAAAAAGGGCACTGCTGTGTAGTTTACGGCACTGAAATGGCTTCAGTAATCTCAGGATTTCTGGTTTTAAAAAAGGAATGTGGGCAAAATGCACATGGCTCTAGAACGGCTCTCAATTTCAGATAAATTAAAATTTCTCATTAATTTTTGTTTTCTTGTAAAAATCACTATTTTTGAGAATTCAAAGCTGCAACAAAAGATGTCAGTCATGCTGGTCTTTTCAAACATTTACTTGACCCTCCCAGAACTCAGCCACATTTGGAAGATTAGCAAAAGCGTTATCTCTGAACACAGACCACTTGTCTGCCAGATTTCAAGAACTTTTCACTCAAAAACTTTACAAGATAAAAACCTAAAAAGGATGTTGCAAAGAAAAAGCCCTAAGGTGCAAAACAACAGCATAGTCTTCCTTGGAAGTGGTCAAGACATTTTAGCTTAAATTATAGCAAAAAAAAAAAAAAAAGAGAGAAAAAGTAGCTTGAGGAAGATGCTTAGCATGGAAAACTTCAAACAAACAATCACAACTCGGCAATGCTGTAATTAACTGAAAAAGGGTTTAACACCATTTGTATTTAAAAAGAAGTAACAGTCTCGTCACCAAAGGAATTATAGTTCAGAAAATACTTCCAGCTACCTGACAATGCATACGTACCGGAACTGAAAGATGAACAAGATATCTGAACACCAGGCCTGGACCTCTCTGCAAATTTTACGGGGCGATCCCTATATGCAACAACACAACATTTTTACTTTTCACTACTTTATTCCAGTGCCATTCAACAAGAACGCAGCTTAGCAGGGCAAGGTCAATATAATAATCCTAAATCTCTTTATTTCAGAATTCTCACCTAAGTTTGCTAGAATTTATTTTTCATTTTAGTAATTTTCTTCTTTAGTTTAGTAAGAAACCATCATTTTCTAAATCAAAAAGACTATTTAACTTATTTATCATGATACTCACCAATTCAAATCTATTTAAAACAGAACCTGGCAAACCATTAGTTGAATAGCATTTACTCCCTATTAAATGTGGGTTTGATGCCATCTACATATGTCTGTTCCTTTGATTAAAAGCAAAGAAATTATTCTGCCTGTACAGTCTGGACAAGGATTTAGTCATAAACATAAAAAATGAAAGTTGTTCCACAACACTGGCTTGCAAAACACAAAATCCAGAAATAATAGCCCTGATTTCCACTTCCCCCCAGGTTGCAATGCCACGGGCTCTCAGCACAGATAAAGCACGCCCTGCCCCACGCACTGGTACGGCACCCATGCACAGCCTGTCCATGGCAGAACACATCCCAGAAAACCTGTTCCTTGAGAAAGAACACGCCCTTATTTAATTATCTCAGCATTCCTCTCCACGCTAAAACTCAAAACAAATCCCTCCTTTATTTAAGAGAATTATAATTATCTAAACAGACTTACTTAAATTTCATGGTGTTAGCATGCCACTGCCAGAAACAGATTGTTCCGTCAGCACCAGTAGAAGTGAGGTATCGTGTTGTTCCTTTCCTTGCTGGAGAGAACTAAAAATAAAGTCGTAACAGTTAAACCAGCTAATTTTTCCCTCCCCTTACATGCTGGAAGCTTGTAAACGGACGTTGACAAGAATCTTTTTCAAGAACATCCATTGTGATGTCTCTCACTTTAATTTCATAACTGCAGCAATAGCTTTCATCCTCTGGCTCAAGCCTGGTACTTTGATAAAGGAACCAAGCCCTGTTTCCTCAGAAAGCCAGGACTGATCATTTTCTGACTTTCCAGAGTTTTACAAAAAGCTTGTGAGGAATGTACAGACGTGTAAACAAATAGCATACAAAACACAAAACCAGGTTGTAAAATATGTCTCCAAAACGATCACCTTAAAGTAACTTGCAACAGAACTGAAATCAGACAAAACGGGAAGCGCAGGCGAGAGGGGGAGAGATGAGGGTCCCAGGGAGTGCTGGCATGCTGGAGAAGAGTGCGATGAATCAAGGGCAGCAAGGCTCCACAAGAGAAGGATTTTGAGCCAAACATCCCCACTCGTTCTCCCCTCTATGTGCACAACCTGACAAATTGCAGGGATTGACTTTTTTATCCTGGAATTTTGTTTTGTTGGAGGTTTCTGCTTGGCAGTTGTGGCTTTTTTATAGCAAATAAACTGCAAATTCCTAGCCGTTACTGACTGTGCCACCGTTACAGAAATGAGTGCCGGCAGTTTAGTCTTTTTTCCTGCTCTGCTATTGCTCCCTGGGCACTTGCCACACAACGGAAACTGCACGGGCACAAGCACAGATCCTCTGCAAACCCTGATCTGTGCCATACTGTGGCTGCTGCAGCACCCACGTACACCACAGCATCCAGAACAGCTCCTTAGGTACGGGCTGAGAGAGTGAGGAAATAAGAAACATGGAGTAAGGACTTCCAGCTGGCAGTATTCTTCTGAAAAATAAATGTTCCCTATGAACACAACTGTGGGGTCAGTTGCTGTGCAAGAACTCCCACCAAGGATGTTATTCCTTACCTGGATGGAAGTAATGGAAGCTGAGTGGCCCTGCAGCACTGCGACTGGGGCACAGGTTCGAAGACACCAGACTCGGACGACTTTATCGCAACTGCCTGCAGCGAGCAGCGTGTTCTCGTAGTTAACAGCCATGTCAGAAATTTCAGCCGAGTGTCCTCGTAACGTTGAGAGCAGGCGCCCATCATCTGTAGCCCAGATTTTGACCAAACAATCATCTGATCCCTAGTGCCACACAAAAATTTCCAGAGATTATGTAAAACAATACAAATGTGTTATGTGGACACATAAATATATGTACATATAAAAGTATATACACAAATATAAAATATATAAAATAAAAATACGAATAGACAAGGACACTGTAGGTGAACAAGGATCTGAAACACCATTGTGTCATGGACCCGCCAGAAGAACAGCTTCAGTGGGGTTCCCCAGAGGCACAACTATCTGATGAGTTCGGGAATCATCCTGTGGGCTCAGGGATTTAGATATTTATAAAACAGAAGTCACTGTCTTATGTTTCATACTAAGATACGATTACTGCTGCTACCACACCGCCTCTCAGGACAGTCCAGTTTCAGAAGATAATTTGAATTTCAGAAGATAACGTGTTGCCCTACATGCTAAGATGTATTTATCTGCGTGAGCCACATCAAATCTGCAGTAAAATCAGAGTGATCCTAAGCCTTAAGCTCTAAGGAGAGGGAGCACTGAAGCACCTGAGGCCCTGGGAGCCTCTGCCAGGCTGCTGGAGCTGGAAGGCAGCCGTCCCATGAGGTTCAATTTCTGTCAAGAGGAGAAAGTTGGACCACTCGAAGAGAGAAACCACGCAACATCGTGTGCAACTGAAATACTGTGTCAGGGAGACTCCAGCTCAGGACAGGACACAACCCAAAAGCATATCCAGCACAGACCACTGGAAAATACCTGTAGTACAGCTACACCATTTCATACTCAATCCCAACATCACCAAGAAATTTTAGAGAGTTCACAGACCTTTCCACTACTCAGACACCACAGAGAATACTAACACTAGCAGCTAGGATTGCCGCTACCTATTCAGAAACATAACGCAATAAAACTAACTGCAATGTCAACATCATTTGACCTTAAATTACATTTTTTTAACTGCAGGTAAATTTGAACACAAATCACTTTCAATTCTCTACATAACTGCCCACGAGAAAGATTTCTTTATTGTGTAAACAAAAATGAAAAAGCCCTCACTGTGACCCAGAGTAATTATCATCATTACATCTCTATCTGACCAATTCATCCAGGGTGGAGAAGCTAGCAAGAACACAAAGATAATAACTAGCCTGCCAGGTAATCTGTTTCTAAACACCTCTTGATAAGAGACAAGGGCAAAGACAAGACAGGGATTAATATTAACAGTTAAAAAATGCATTATTAATCTGAAACGTCTCCTAGTTTTTAAATACGCAGAACAAAAAGCAGGGGCAGTATCAACAAAATGTAGGTTAATATATTCTGGAGAAACACTTAAAATAATACTCATATATTCACTGACATCCTACAAATTCTAGGATGGAAATTTAGTAAAGAAGTAAATTGCAGATGAAGTAATGAGGTCTTCTATTTATCCTCAGGTTTGACTGAACTGTAAGGAAAGGACTGCCAGCATTTCCAAGGTTACCAAAAGGTAAAATGTAGGTTTAAAAAAAAGTGTTAAGATTTAACCCAGCAAGCAGCATGCAAACTAATTTCAACTCCCGGAATACTGCAGGTGCCATTCAGTAAGAAAGATGATAAATAAAGAAAAATGAGCACGTGTTTCAAGTGAGCGTTGCAAGCCCTGGACCGGAACCCCCCTGCCGTAAGGTTTGACATGGGGAAGCAGAGAGCTGACCAAGTTTCAGTCTACCGGAGCCATGAGCAATTTTAAAATACTAAGTCAAGTGAAAAGTGAAAATTAGCATAGAAAGAGATGGGTTTTCCATACATTTCAAGACTTTTCTTCCCTTCTTTCTCTGGAAGCCGTGTCTGCATCTCAATCAGCAACTAAGAGGCTGTTGAGGGACTCAAGAAAGAAAGAAATCAAAGCAAGCCAAGCAATCTTCCAAGAAAAGTACAATTTTTAAACTTACTGTAAAAATTCTCCTCCCACTGCGATCAAAGGCTATACAATAAACAGACGATAGATGTCCCAAAATCCTCTTATGCATTTTCATGTGTTGGTAGGTGGATGTTGGGAACAAGTGGCTGAAACGTCCACATCCAGTTAATTGCCTGGCAGAAAGTATATTTACTGGGAGAGAAAAACAAAACAGAAGGAGGACTAAGGCATTGATTTTGTCCAGAACTCAAAGTAAATAAATCAAATATAATGTTTGGTAACGATTTTATTGTTATAATCCACAAGTCTGAACCTCTTCCACTTGGTCGGAACATTCTGTACACTCCTTTCAGTGCCCACCCCACCACACATTGCACCTGGCTGCTTAACAAAAAGTAAAGCAAAAGCAAGAGTTCCCATCATAGCCAGAGGTTATTCCACGTGTTCAACTCATGAACAGGCAACACATACATTTATGCCATATGGACTGGAAAACCTGAGTTCAGCAACATATAATTTCCTTATAACAATTACAAGAAATTTATTTTTGGAGTATAACAATTTATTTCAAGTGGGGTTTTTTAATCCTTCCCTGGAATGGGTTCCAGATTATGTGTGAGGGTCGGTGGTCTTCCACGTTCCCCACAAAACCTCTCTCGTTATAAGTAGTAGCAGCAATATCATTTCACTTCTATGACAAAGTAATTGAAGAAGAAATATGTGGCACTGATTGAAAAAAACACTCAAACAAAAGAACGGCAGGCACAAGAAAAAACTGCAATAATGACAAATTATTTCATTTGGCTATACCTAGGAGTCTTTGCAAGAACAGCCTGAAATCTGGACACACAAAAAACATAATGTAAAGAAAGCACCGTTAGCAGTTGCACTGATGATAACTATGACTCTTTCCACCAGCCAAAGAAAGGAGAAAGCAGGGACACACCACCAAATGAAGATCATTCTGGGTGTAGAATACAGAAAGATCCTAATTCTGATTTTGGATTTGATGCATAATTTGAGATCATTTGGGGTGTTTCAATTTAAATTCTAATTTATACCACTTGAACTTTTAATTTTAAATTTTAATTTTAAAGTTTTCAGAGGGTTTTTTTTCAATGCCATGTAAAGATCTCACATTGCTATGGTGGTGGGTTTTGTTGAGCCCGTGCAATAGCTGGCTCCCCGAAGAAACCCCTGATCTCGGCTACCGCACGTTGAAGTAGGCAGGGCTTCACAGGAGCAGCACAAAGCTCTTCAGTGCCTTTCAATCCTTTGGCTTAAAAGTATAGTGAACATCTTGACCCATTTTCTTAATTGTATCATCATATCATTGCCTATCTATGTGGAAAAAAAAGATTATGGAATATGCTAAAAAAACCCTACCAAGTCAAGGAGCATCACTTCAAAGGGTTACTAACCCGCAACACACTTCTGCACACTTGTAAGATGGAAGTATTTATACACAAGCAGAGATAAATGGGCAAGGAAAATAAATTGTTTCCAGATTTACTGAAAGTATTTTTGTTTCTCAGTTTTATGCTCTGAAATTGGGACAATTTTTGATCACTCAATGCAATTGAAACACTACATACTAGGAAAAAAAAAGTTGCATTAAAGTTGTAGATGCTTGCAAAAGTCATCAGGCTCCCCATGCGACCTCATCTTCAGTCAGTGTATGTTCTTCATGTAAAAACACATATTCAGCAGTACTAAAAAAAGCAAAACACACTAAACTAAATGAATTTACTATCTACCTACTATTCAGTTGACACCTGATATTATACAGGAACTGTCAAATGCAACTGTCTCCCCTAGCAAAGTAAAAATGAAATCTTTAACCCTTTCCACACCTCTTACGGGAGGGCACAGACAACCTGTAGTGACAAATGTTGCACAAAAGTACCGTCAGGTTTGCCTACACATTCTTTTATTTACTATTTAAGTATGGCAGCTTAAAAACTAAGTGCTTAAAAACTTATGGCTTTGAACATTTTTTTTTTCCATCACCCAAAGAACTGCGTGACTCAAAAAGGCACACTTCCCAATAATCACAATACCTTCTGTGTACTGTAATGCTCCCAGGCAATCCTTCTCGAAATTTACCACTGTTGTTTGTTGTAAATCACACGGAGGAAAGACTAAAAGGTGTAACGAACAGGCAGGCACCTAACTCGCACAGCCTTTAATTTGGCACCTAACTTTTCCGGTCGATTCCCAGACTTGCAATCAGTTCAGCTTCAGAGGATGTGAAAGTAATTTCACTTTTTTCTGTGTCTATTTCCCTATTTGCACAATGGGAACAAGACTCCTCAATTGCCCATGGGTAATTAAAAAATAAAAAGCTCTGCTTATGAAAAGCTTCAATCACGAGTTTCAGAGAAACACAGAACTATTGTTGTGCCACAGAGTACCATCGTTATCAAAGCAACGGCATCTTTGAACAAAAAATAGCAAGTATTCAATGTATCTGATCCTTGCTATAAAAATGCTTAGGATATATCAGAAAAGCTTGCCATGCACACAAAGCTCTGATTAAGATTTTTATCTTCCCACACTTTATAAACTATCACTGCCTTCAAAAGGAACTGCAAAGTAAAAAAAAAAAAACAAACCACAAAACAAAACAAATAACCCCAATTCCAGTTCTCATATTTTTTGGTAGAAGATGAATACACAATATCTAAACAGGGAATTACCCGCTCATGACAAAAAGCCCCGTGAAGCTTGCTTTCTTCAGTACAATGAAGTTATTGTACTCACAAAGCCTAAAAGTATTTTAAAAAATCCCCAATTCCCACACAGAGAATTAGCAACATCATAGCCCTAAAAGCTTCTACCAACCTATCTAATTAGCTGCTGCACTTCACGCCGTACCCGGCATAACAGCTGCCAAGTCTACCCCCCCACTATTTCCTGCCAGGAAAAACGCCCAAAACTGCATTGATGGTATTCCACATAAAAAGTGAGCACATCTAGTCTTGTTCAAAAAAGTTAGTTCTGTCCGCAAAGGGAAAGGTCGCCTTCTCAGATGAAGTTCTTCACTTCTAGCTGCAGAGATGCCACTGATGCCGCCGGGAGAGGTGAGCTTTCTCTCCCATCAATGAAAACAAAATTTAAAAAACCAAACATTTAAAATTTCCAAGTTAAGTCACAGCTTCAGAAGGAATTAAAGCATTTCCGCGTGGACAAAGTCACTTAGTCTTCAAACTGCTTGAAGTCTTCCTCTCCCTATAAACCCTTGCCTCACTCCATTGTTGGCAAGCAAAAACAGAATAATGGTACAAATGTTTGGTTTAAAAGCAGTTTCTCTAGTATTAAGGGTGATGACTTCATACTGTTTTACCCTCTGAAATAAGCACTATAACGTTGTGATGAGGACATAACACTACACGGCCTCAGCGCTGGGGCTGATGGAGTAGGAAGATGGGGTACCACTGGCAGCGTGCAGAAGAAACACGAGTCTGGATTTCATAAGAACACTGGAATTAAACACAGTTGGCTCCCACATGCAAAATATCTTCTCAGAGAGGGGATGTGTGGCCACAAAGACAGGCAAGGTGCAATAAAAGCACCGAAAGAACAAAGCGTTTCAGCTTTCCTATCTGCTGACCTCATGGAGCTCCTTTCCAGCATGAAGCATCATCGATTTCCTGACCTCAGAGCACTGCTGTCTGGCAGCCTCGGGTACCCGGATCACCTTGCCTGTGAATTGCCACACAGCTGAATCACTTGTTCACTGAGACTAGGCTATGAACCTTCTGGTTCCAAATTTTGTGTTATTTTCACTAACAACAGCTACCCACGTAAAGATTTTCATGCTGAGGTTAAAATAGCTCTGGTAACCAACTAAAGAGGGAAAACAATCTTCTTTCTTATCTGCTTTGTGTTGCCTGCAAAAAAAAAAAAAAACAACCTCTGACAAGACCTAAGTAGTATTCAAAACCAGGTTTATCATATGGGAATAACCCCACCGCTGAGGTACTGCACGGCGAGTCTTTCAATTTTCTGTCTGCAGAGCACAAAGGGAGTCCTGAACACACCACTGCTCCCAAACCTGCAAAGAAACAGCCTCGAAGAGCACCCTCACCGCATTCCCCGTGTTATCCTGCCAGCAGTAGAAAGCTCTGACAGCGTTCTCCCCTCCTCCTCCCCCAGCAGATCCCCGCAGACCCCCGAGACTCAACACACACACGAGACGTTCCTGAGAACCACTTCCAGCGGTCACCGCTTCCTCGGAGACTCGCCCAGCCAGAAGATCCCCAGCTCTGCACAAACACGCTGGGAAAAGGTGACACTGATTTCTCGTTCTGCTTCCACTGCGTATGACCTTTCCGTTATTTTGGAGTCCAGATCACAAGGTCCCATCCCATCCAGACGGAAAGGCAAAGCACTGCAGCTACCGACTCTTCCAGCCGAGAGGGCAACCACAGGCAACCCCGTTCTTACATCAGAAAATAAACCACGCTTACGGCATCGAGCTTAAACCCTTATCACTGGAAGGGAAGCGATATAAGATGACCTTTAGCTGCTAGTTCTATCCCTTATTTACCTGTCTACACAGGCAATTGCACAATCATTTCATCTCAGTCATGAGCACACACTATCATGGGTGTCTATGACTTCACCCCAACTACTTCAGCAAGTAATTCCAGAAAACTCCACCTGACTAAGCCAGCACACTATGGGAATCCACAATTGTGCTGCAATATTAACGAGGTTGGGCGTACTTCTTCATCTGGCATTTCGAACCAAGACACACACACCCCGCAGCATCTGTGGCTGTCACTACTCACCAGAGAAAGCACTCATTTTGCACACACAGAAAAATTTAGTGACTTCCACTGCAGGTTTAACAATAGGGACTCTCAAAACCAAAATCCTCCCTCCTGTACAGCTCGAGTATAGTCAACTTTGTATTTCAGTCTTTACACACATTTTCTCTCTTAGCAGTAGTTTATGCACCTACACTGAGGAGGACCGTACTCTTCCAGGAACCAATACTTACAAAAATTAATTCCTGACTATGAAAGACCCTTTTCCATATAACACCTTCACATTTCTTGAACACCAATTCACTGGAAAACACCAAAACCAACAAATCATTCTGTTCACTAAATCCCTGAACAGTCACCAAGCAAGCACCACAGACCATGAAAGCATGACAAGTGCTGAAGCCGGATCTGCTGGTGTGGGTCATTAATAATGTTGTATATTCCAAAAACACATGGTCTGATTCTCCTCTTACGAAAGAATGGATCCAGGAGCCCTTATACAAATACAACTACGGAAGTAAAGTGTGTGCAGTGACTCTATCATCTGGCCTATTAGCGATCCATCAGCCCGACTGCTAACAGTAAGTAACTGCAGAACCAGCCTAAAAGAATAAATACATAGATATGTACAGAAGTAACCCTACTAATAGATGGAAATAAGTTTTCTTTTTTTAATGTCCACAGAATGACTCATAAATTATCTGACAAAAAGCAGGAAAAGTACTAATGCAATAGTTCCCTACGCGCTGGTTCCAGGCAAATATCCATTTATTTTTCATACAGAAAACCCGTAATTAACTTTGCTATTCCGTCACAGTGCTGCCACAACACCACAGACCTTATGCAAAGCGTGCTGCTGATTTCAACCACAAACAGCACAAACAGCTCGGGCTTTGTCACTTTCATGTCTGACCAAGATTAATTTTTAGCAAAGAGAAAGTACAGAAGCACAAACAGAGGAACAGACATGGCAGAAACAGAAAGCTGCCATCATCATCCCTGCATCTCCAGAGGGATGGGAGAAATGTATTCGAATGCATCTCCTAACAAACCAGGAAAAGCTTATACGTTTGTCCAAACACACTGTAAATACAGATAAAATACCCTAGTAAGGAAACAAATCATGACCTACAGGACTTATATTTACGCCTGCAAAATCAAATTTGTTTGCTATAAAAATGGTTAATGAAAGCTCAGACCATACAAGGAAAGCACTGCCCAGTTTCAGCAAAGCAGCTTGATGATATGTAAGCTGAATGCCTGCATGTGTCTGAGTTTTATACGAGATCTTTATCTAACCGTGTGGACAACCGAAACGGAAGTAACACAAATGTTGGTTTGGTGATTATTTCCTTTTTGGAGAAGGATGTTGCAAGCAGTCTGTTTTCTGTCATCATTGAACTCAAATGAATTCTTGAGTCAAAAACGTTCTCTGGGAGCCAGGCCCTTTGTTCTGGCTGAGAATGCTGAAGGAAAAGATTGTCTACATGCTCCTGTGACCAGTCCTATCCAATCTTACAAGCACATGTACATATTGTGTATGTGTATCATAAAAAAATACTCAAGCACATCGCCCTCCAAACAGGAAGTTGACATGCAAAGCTTTTCAACGTGTCCACAACGTTTTCATATGAGTACGCGCATGATGGAAAATCTAACCCTGAATAACACAAAAAAAAGTTATTCTATTGTCAGTGAGAAAACTTTTTTAGACTCATTCATGGTGAAATGTCAAAAAAAGCCATTAATGCAAACCCCTAGTAGTGTTCCAGTCAGTAAATTTCAGCCAGAACAGCAATAAAAACACAGAGAAGAAGAAAACACCTTCTGTGTGTTTCACAACTCACCCACGTTTGGTGGTTTCCCGTAATTTACAGGTAGTTCTGGAGGCCGGCCTCTGTGAAGAGCTGCAAACGCAGATCCTTTCCATAGCGTATGTCTGAAATCTGTACCGGCAAGATTAACAGCGGGTTAGTGAAACCATCAGCCAAACCGGGTCCAACTGACCTATTCTTATTAGAACCAAGAGCATCAAGCACCACTCTGAGCATCCCAAAATCAAAGCTGTCTTTTAACTAGTTTGTCAGAGTTCTAACACTTAAAGAAGACTGCTGCTCTGATTTCTAGTTCCTAAGCAATATGTCTGTAAATGATTTCAGCTTATTTTTCCTTCATTTTGGCGAGAAGGCAGTCTAAAGTGATGGAAGGAGAAAGAGAATGAAACCAGTGGGTGCACTTTGTATTGAGGCAGGGCTGATCTTTGGTACGTTTTCAGTCCTTTTGCAATCCCAACACGTACAGGACCTCTTCCTATGAACTGTACATTTGAGAAGAAACATACACGCACACATTTGCTCCCTGAAAGGGGAGAAGTGAGGGGTTTTTTCAATAAATCTGTTTTCCTGTAGTTGGTGGCAATATGCCCTCCCTTTCAGATTCTCCTCCCTTCATTTTTAAAATTAAGACTTTTCTTTAAAGGCTCTCCAGCTTTCTGCTGCCAACTGGCCTCATAGAGCCTCCTCTCTAGAACAATAGTGATTTTTCTGAGACTGTTCAGAGCGCCTCAGAAATTAGACCTGGACTTCTTCCATTCCTGGCCATCTGGAAGGAGAGAAATGAGCTTCCACGGTAAGAACTGAAACAGAAGGACAGTGCCACAGATTGGTGGATCTGTGTATCACCAGTTAGATCTCCGAATACGAAGTGCACAGGTTTATGTGACTCAAAGAGACTCCTGAGAGGACGTTCTGATTAAAACCCAAACTGTACCACAAAGTTTTACAATGACACACATTAAAAACAGCCCTCATACTTTCTAAAAGGGATCACAGTAGGTATAAATACTAACGGTAAATGGAAACTTCATACTGATACACAATGGGGGGGGGGGGGGGGCGGAAATCCAGGTATGTCAGCTCTGAAAAACGCATGTGTGGTTTACACACCCAATGGCACAATGTCACAGCACATTCTTCTGAAGGGGAAAAAAAAAAACAAAACACCCCACCATAAATCTAGCAGAAATCTGTTTGCAATGAATTTATCACATGGCTTAGGAAGTGGCACTTCTTTCAGTGATTCATCCAGCCTCTGTCCCCTAATTCACCTAAGAAAATTCTGTTTCCCTGCACAAAAATGTTCATTTTCTCTTTACGTTTTTGTTGCTGTTTTCTTCTAAGACGCAAACTGAATGTGAAACAAATGTTTCTCTGCAGGCCTCCCTGCCAACCTGAAATTCTCCACCCAATTATAACGAAGCATAGGCAAAAGAAGACTCAGTCCCAAAACTTTGCATAGGGAAACGTGCTTGCCAACAGCACATCCTTCAGGTGATATCCAGTGGATCAGCAGGATGAGGTAAATTAAGGGCTCAACTGCCACTGGAACAGGAAGGTCCTGCTCTCCCATCCCTCCTCCTCTCCTAGAAGGATGTTCCTGCTGCCTGTATCACCTCCAGCACTCTGATCCTTCCAAGAGTTAATTTAATTCCCTATAACAGCAATAACAAATTTTGCAATATTTTAGCTCTCTGAATCAGTACATCCCAGGATCAAAGAAGCTCTGGCTCCTACAGGGGAGAAGTGGCAAGGGCAGGAACGGAGGGGAGGGAGGAACCACTCTTTTCAATAGCAGATGGCTCTCAGATCTGCCTAGCTGAAACATAAAACTCTGCTCCCAGGATCATTACCTCAAGCCCAGCAGTTTTTCCAAAGGAATAGGACTGGTGCTCTATTCATGAAAGAAATGTGGGGTTTTGTTCAAACTAACTTTAAGCGAGGACAAGCAGGAATTATCACTGAAGAATCAGTCTCACCTCCTCCCACCCTCTAAATGCTGCTCCAAATGCCACCCAGCCCTTCAAGCTGACCCATCTGCCTGCACGGCCAGAGAATCGAATAATGGAACAAATCAGCCTGAAAAAGAGCCCAGCAAAGTATATAGACTGCTGGGTTATTTAGACACAGGCATGTGTCTATGCATAGGAAAGAAAGGGCTATTTTTCAGATGGATCAAATCTCTAACCCAGTACATCCCATCATTTACACAAACACCAGTCCAACACACTAGGGAGGGGAGGTGGAGGAAGCAAGTAACAAGATGGGGCAACTGTAGGCAAGAGCTGCTTCAGATGGCATTTTCGACCAGAAAAACATACATGTAACAGCACCAGTAACAACCACATTTTAGCAAGGCTGCAACAAGAAAGCTGACAAGCACAGGAGACAAACCAGCGTTCATGCACACACACGCAGGTACCAAAATATGAATCGAAACTTTTGAGGTTTTGATCATTAAAATAAAATTCAATCACACATAAATTGAGAATCTTACCTTTTGCTGCCCGTAATAGAGACTGGCGCCCGACACCTAGCAAAGTCTGCACACCTAGGACACTCTGCGGGATCTCCTTGTCTAGAAGGGGTCCAAGTCTCTCACAGATCCTAAGAAGATAATCCGGAGGGATGTGTGCATTGACAGCCACCTAAACATACAAATAACAGTGGTGTGAAAATTGTTTTATTCTTGTTTCTACTGGTAGTTCCTTGAAATCAAGTCTAAATCCCCCTGAAAACCCCTCAAAATTAATTATACCAAAGATGTCCTTTCAAGGGACATGGAGTGTTGGAGAAGTCGGGCCAGAAATTCCAGGTGGTAGTAGCTACAGTTGTAATTTAGGATATCCCTTAATGACAAAAAAAAATCCCTGAAACTGGAGTTCCCAGTGCCATACTCTATCAAACAAAGTATTGACTGGGGACTTCTTTTAAGCCTTTTTTACCCTTCAGTTCATTCTTTTCACACACAGTATTTCTTGCTTAGCTGGAACACCCTTGACAGACACTCATATTACTGTAAGAAGCACATGTGCTAAAGCCTGAAAACCCTAAACTTTATCCTGAAAGCAACACCTAGACTCTGTTTTTTAGCTACTGGGAATAAGCATCTTTAAGACCCACATGTGTAGGCTTCACTCCTAATTTGTCATCTCGAGAAAACATTCTTCTTTTTCCTCTTTAGACAGAGACTGCTTTCTATGGAGAGACAATAGTTTTTCCAACAGTCTCTTCAAATAGCAAATAAATTGTGCCTCCTTATCCAGAATGTCCTGCACTTGCCTGACTTCTACTATATTTCCTAGCTGGCAGCACAAACCCAACATCAGAGATTATTCAGCTCCTTCAACACAGGACATACAGCCACATCCTTCTCCTTTTTAAAGACCAACAGTAACAGGTCACTCAGCTCTTACACACCTGCGATTGAAGATGGAAAAAACAGTCGTATTACAACTATTTACACCTTTTGTATCTGTTGCAATATTGTGAAGAAAGACATTGTCATAAACCCATTTTTTTGTTTTACCAAGCCACAAACTAATACCAAAAAATACTAAAAGGGCAGAACAGTGTTTGTTGTAAAGAAATAACAGCAGGCGTGTGCCTACGCACACCCCTCTCTCCTCCACGACCACTTCAAACGCGCCCAGTCACAGGCCAATACAGGGCTGTGAGTGCTCACCACCCATGCAGTTTCCTCCTGGCAGGGCAGGAAAAGCTTTTGTGTAGCTGCTGTGAGCCAGAATGATTCCCCAGGCAGGCTAAAACCACCATCACTTGCCCTCTGCATCCCCTCCAGAGCTCACCTACTGCAGAGGGAGGTGTTCAGCTCCCCTGCCTGGGAACGCTCATCCAAGAAAAAAAAAAGGTTTCCTGCCAGGGTCAGCAAAGCTGACTGTCATTCAGAGAAGTGTCAGAGCTGGTGGAAAGCAAGGAACAGACCCGCTTCTTTCAACAGCAGAGCATCATCGGATAGGCTCAGCCACCCTGCGACCCAGAGCCCAGGGATAAGCCCAGCTCCTGCCCCAGCACACCGGAGGGAGCGGCACGCAGCGGGAAGGAGGAAAAGGTAAGTACTGCGCCCTGAACAGCTGCCAAAACATTGTTCGCTGAACTATGTCATCAAACAGATGATTACTACATGGCATTGGGAAATTGTTCGTTCCAGTTGGGCAACAGCAGCGGCGCTACGGGGCTCAGCGCAGTGAGTCATGCGTTCTGCAATGCAATCACCTGCATCACGAGCAGGATCCACGCCGTCCCACTAATGAGATTTTAACCAAAAAACAACCCAAAGGCTTTTCTAAGGACACATACCAATTATCATTTAACTCAGCGCAACCAAAACTCCTCCAGTCCGAGCGGAAACTCTTACAGCAGAGACAGGCTCCTCCACACATCCTGTCAGTCACTGCATGTCAAAGGCATGGCTCTGGCCCTTTGACGGGAGGACAAGGATCATACCTCTGCAGGAAAGATGAGCCTGACAGCTGCACTCACATGGTCCCATTCCATGACTTGTCATACTGTGAGCATCAAGGAATGACCTGCCCTGTCCCGTGGATGCTCTCTTGCACTGACTGGTTTCTCCAGCCTTACTAACTTTTTTTTTCCCCTCCTCAAAATCAGAGTTCCAAAATTATATTGGTACCTTCCCAACCGCTCAGCCAGTGAGCTCAGTGGATGAGCATGAACTGTCTTTCACTGTAAATTACATTATATAACAGAAATCAAAACGAGGTAAAAGGATTATCTGAATTTTTGTATTTGCCTATCATTCTTATTTGTTCCTCAAATATTATAAATGTGTTAATGCTACAGAACATTTTACTAGCCTGTGCTCCATTCAGTATGTAAGGGATCTGAAACAATCTGAAATAAAGGCAATACTACAGAGAGAATCTGCAATTTAATAAAATCTGAGAATGAAATTCTTTTTTACATCTCTGATAATTAGTAACGTGCTCCTCAGTCAACAATTGCCAGTTCTAGCAATTTATCAAGCTCAAGATTAAAATATTAAAAAGAAAAAGTGTAACCAATCCAGAAGCTGTGGAATTTTACATTTTACTTCTAAGGTAGGAAAAAAAACCAACCCATACCACTCTCTCTGGAAATACAAAAATTTCACAGCAAGTCCAAACCATTTAACCAGCATAATGCAGCAACACCCTTCCCTTTTCACTCAGGAGCACGCTGGTTTTGAAGTATCGCCACTATTCCATGTCTAGAGGTGTTGAATTAAGCCTGGCAGCAAATATCCTACTGCGGAGACAGAGCACAGGTCACTCACCAAGCAGTTCTGCCTGCTCAGCGCACCCACTCAGGAATGGAAGGGGACTTTGCTGTTTCAAGATCCACAGATTAAGCCACAGTTTTATCAAGAACAGCAAAGAGAGGGAACAGCAACACACATGCGGACCGGCCGACACTCCAAGATGAAAGACGGATGCGGCAGACTCGTGGAGCATGTGGCGGTTATCTGCACAGGTCTGGCGGTGATTTGCCCGGGACACGCTGACGTTAAGCAGCTCAGGATAGCAGACATCTGCTCCATCGCTGCCCAGATCAGGAGAGGTGGCAAATCCATCACAGAGCCACAGTTAAATCAGCACAAGTGAGCTGCTGAAGCATTTAGGGTTTAGTGTACAGTTTTATGAGATGGTAAACTTTTCTAAGCAGTGTTTAATGTGGAGCAGATTGCACAGATGAGGCAGATATCAAAGTGACCACTCACTTCCCTAACACGCCTCACTCACCAGATTTGCCACTCGCAATCAGAACGACACCGTGCTACAGAAGAAAGGCGGTACGACACTCCTTTCCCTGCACATTTTCATGTTTCTACAAGCCAGAACAGCCCAAATAAGTCTCCCTTAATCCAAATATTATCACTGTTGTTATTACCAAACAGCTACATAGGCAGGCAGCAGGAGCAGCAAATGTTCCTGGAGATTTCTGTCCATAATAACTTCCAGATAAAATGCTTAAACCGCAACCCAGAGCAAAACAAGCAATTCTATTTTCAGGTTCCCAAAAGAACTTGAAACAAAAATCCTTCCTTTCACCTCTGCGTGAGATAGCTGTAAATGGATTTTAAGTACCTTTCCAAAACATGAAGCTGCAAACACACAGCTGAGAAAAACAAAGTCTCCCCCAACTCCACTTTTCATTAAAAGGAGGATGGAAAAAGGCAAAGCTTAGTGTCAGCTACAGCCACACCTCTTGGTATATGCTAGTCTAAACCCCATATGGCAAAACTAAACAACAGCAAGGATATTATCACCTCCTCAAATACATTAGAAAATATTTTTAGAATATTAGAAAATATTTTAGAAAATAATTAGAAAAATAGGAAAAAGCAGAGGTAACTCAGGCCAAAAACACGCTTAACGGGAGCTTTTAAAGAGCACATTAAAATAATGCGAATGAGCTGAAAACATGCTAAATGAGAACAAGTTCCACACCCTGGGATGAACTATAAAGAAAGAAATGTTTTGTTGCCTTAAGATGTGAAAAACCCTGTAAAGGTCAAAATGCACAAGAATTCCACAGCACCACAGAAGAGTTCTCCGACATGGTAACCACACGGGTGTTTTGGATCTAAAAACTGGTAAGAATTGGGTAAAGCGAATCCATCCTTTTAAAAAAATCTCCCAAAAAAGCCATGGGCGAACGTAACACAGCCACAACTGCTTGCACCAGCAGGCAAATCAGCTGCTGCAGTGATAAGCAGCTGCAAGGAAAGAACTATTAGTGAAGTCACGGCAGGGGTAGGAGGGAGTCGTGCCCCTAAACCTGTCTACGCTTCTGATGTCGGAAGCATTACCACGTAATCTCAAAGACTACTGAGCAAAGGGTCCTCACCGGCCAGCTCAGAAGACAGCCAAGAAGCTTGTTGATGCCTGAAACAAACAAAAATCCTTTGGTATGATTGCTGACAATTTCTCCTCCAAGGAAGGTTTCAATAAACAGGAAACAAACAAACAAACAAAAAAAGGCTCTTTGTGATTACTACTCATAATAAGATGCCTGTCTTCCCCGGGATCGGAACCAGATAGCTCTGAAATGTCTCTTTTGGGAAACTCTGCTTCAAAGCACAGCCTAAATTTGACGCTAGAGCTGCTAATGGCAGTAAAGCAGGCAGCAAGGCAGACCTCTGAAGGCTCCTTCGCACCCAGTCCCCGTGGGCAGGCGGGCAGGCAGTTGTGCATCAGCAGCAGATTTCTAACCTCTAGACAGTCGTACGGCACTTGCCTCATTTGCCAAAATAACAATCAATTGCGAATCAATTGACAACTGCATCAAAAAGCAGCAGAGGAGACCAAGAGGACCAAGGCAGCTGAGCAAGCAGGAAATTACTCAAGATCTCAAATATGGAATCTCAGCAAAAGGAAGCTCAGATACTGGACTTACACAAGATGTCAACAGTATGCAGATACACAGGAATTTTAAAAGCCATTATCCACTCGGTTTCCCCAGAGAGAACGGGTTGGAACGACCACACTACCAGATGACATTTTCCCGAGGTGACAAAACCGTAACTTCTCTTCTCTGCTAATGCTAGGATTGGCAATATCTATAAATAACAGCACCTCAGACCCATGGCTAGGTTTAAATCAATGCAGATGGGCAAGGCAGAAACACAAAGCCAAATCCCATAAGCTGTTCCATACCAGCACAGCCGTTCACGGATGCAAATTCTCCACTGTCCAACAATAGCTGATTTTCTGTTTTTCCTGAAAAAAACATACATCTCTTCAGCAAAAAGATCATAATGGGCTGAGCCAGAAGAGACAGCTCATCAAAAAGTCCTTGAAAACCAGACCAGAGCCAGTCGCCTTTACCACGAATAAACGAAGATAATTTCCAACAGCAGTCCACTGGAGACTGTTCCGATAATCTGAGTCGGCTCAGCCCGAATTGTCTGTACAACAGCTGACTCCACGTTGAACTGCTACGGTTCATTTAAAATAAGAGTACTAATTGTGTGCAAGTTTGACATACTTCAGGCCTTCAAAAGGAGAGCGAGGACCTTCCCCTTCACAAACACCTTTCACGTCTCAAGACCACCAGCCATCGATAACAAAGCAAAACCCGCTTTGGAGTACACCTGGACTATTACCTAGACAGGCAGCCACACGCTGCACATAAAAGTACTCCAAAGTGAGAATATCCAGAAAAGACAAAGGGAACACAAAGGCACATAAGCCAGTATTCTCTGCATGGTTTGCCTCGCTAGGTACGATTCCCATTAGTGCGTCTTAAATTACTCTTCTGCCTTGTGGTACCTGACACTTAAAGACCAAGTTCAAATAAAAAAGAAAAAGAAATCTCAACAGGGGAGTTTTCAGATCTTGACTAAAAGCTCGAGTGAAGTGGGAGTAAACATTCCCTAGATAAAAGCCACCTAGTACATCTTCATCATCTCCAAAAGCCCTACAAGCATCAACAACACACTCAGCGGCCAGAGTATCAGCAGATTTTCTGAAAAATACCAACACTAATGCCAACAATCAAACTGAGAATAGAAAACAAAGTCGAAACATCAGCAATTAGAAAAAGAAACACTTTGCCAGATTTGCCAAAGCAGAACATTGAGCAAACAAACAAAGAAAAAAAAACTTCTCAGGGCTTGTGAACTCGCGTTCAGTTCAATTATCTCAGGCCTGCCTGACCAGTGTAGCTGCAGCACTCGGCAGAGAGGGTAACTGAATTCACTTTTCTGTCTCTAAGTATTAAAAAAAGGAGAAACAGGTAGAAAACCTTCATCTCCAATTGCTAGCATCTATCATTTATTTTCGGTATGTTATGTGACTGAGATAATTAAAATGAAGGTCAGAGTTATTTGTGTTCTTCACAACCCTGGCTTTGTTCTGCACATTCCATCCAGACATCCAGCTAGCCCTGAAGTCGAGTAGTTCAGGTTAATATACAATCATCCACAACCCAAGGTCCAAACTCCAAATACAGCAGACCCTAAGCAATGAGAGGAAAAAAGGCCCTTCTTCAGCTTCCTCAACAGTGAAAGCTTCAGTCTGAGGATTAATAAAGAGAAGCTCCGTCCATCCTATGTTGCATCAACCTGCCTCACTGTAGTGATTCATTTATAGTCCTGTTCCTGATGGTAAATCATGCTAGACAGTTAAATAATACTAGACAAAAAGGCAATCTAAAAGGATTAGTTTAAGACAGAAGAAAAAAATTTTACACTTAATTTTGATAATTCTATACAGTGAGAAGCAATTTCCCATTAATTTCAGGCCTGACTTTGCAACAGTTTGTTTCCTGCTTCTGAAATTTCAGAGAAAAGTACATGGCTCCAACAATGCTACCTAATACACACACAAAAAAAGGAAAAAGTTTTAAGGCTTTTCTATTTGTGCCCCACAGAATGAAAGGAAAAAAAACCGTGTATGTTAATGCAATTGTTTAAGCAAAACCAGTATGTCTGAAATCAGACTGCATGCTGCCACTGCTGTCACTCCTCCGGGGTGCAGGGTGCAGTCACAAGCTACACCAGAAATAGCCCATCATTAGATTTCAGGTTCTCTAGGAAGACCGTACAGCATTAAAATTTATTGAATGCAGTACTTACTCCCTGTCTGTTCACTCAATATACAGCCCCAGAATTATCCACAAGAGGTATGATGAAGCATAATATTCATCTTAAATTCTTTGGGAAGGGAAAGCCAGCAGGTATAAACGTCTCATCTAGACAGGAGGAGCTCTCCCATCTGCATCGGAGCTGCTACAGTATTGCTAAAGTGGAAAACTAACTCCTGAGCAAGCTACAAAGCGGTTTGAGCAACAGTCATGTCAAAATCCCACATCACTGCTGATGTGAAAAGCGAGGATGTACTTTCAGTTCCCTCCAGGTGAGGAGACAGTGACGCAGTATATCAATATCATAAAAGCTATTAGTAAGTTTACAACATTCCAAAGGCAAACTGCTAAATCAGCGCCACGCATTATTACCCAGAGCTCCTCAAAAAACGAAAACAAGGCCATTCGCACCCTTCGGAAACCAATCCAAATGACTTTTCAGTTTCACCCCGTTCACGCAGAGGCTGGACAGGTGAGGAGACAGTGACGCAGTATATCAATATCATAAAAGCTATTAGTAAGTTTACAACATTCCAAAGGCAAACTGCTAAATCAGCGCCACGCATTATTACCCAGAGCTCCTCAAAAAACGAAAACAAGGCCATTCGCACCCTTCGGAAACCAATCCAAATGACTTTTCAGTTTCACCCCGTTCACGCAGAGGCTGGAAAACAGCCGCACGCCAGCCCCTGGGCAGCGCAGAGGGAAGCTGACCTTTCTCAATGACAGATATTCACACGGTTCCTATCCAGCAAAAGCAGACACTCCGTATATTTCATATGCCTTTAACAGCACATTTCCCAAAAATCCATTTTATTTTAAAGCAGGCCGAGAAGGAATTTCAGCACAGGCTGCC
>NW_010108496.1:0-768 GCF_000699245.1 Pterocles gutturalis | reverse complement strand
ACAAATACGAAGACGAAGAAGAAGATGAAAAGAAAAAGAATTAGAAGAAGGAGAAGAAGAAGGAGAAGGAGAAAGAGAAGAAGAAGAAGAAGAAAGAAGAAGAAGAAGAAGAAGAAGGAGAAGAAGAAGAACAGGAAAGAAGAAGAAGAATAATAATAAGAAGAAGAACAAGAACAAGAAGAAGACAAAAAAGAAGACGAAGAAGAAAAAAACGAAGAAGAAGACGAAGAAGAACACGAAGAAGAAGACAAAGAAGACGAAGAAGAAGAACAAGAATACAAATAGAATAAGATGAAGAAGAAGATGAGGAAGAAGAAAAAAAAGAAGATGAAGAAGAAGAGGAGGAAGAAGAAGATGAAGAAACAGAAGAAGAAGAAAAAAGAGGAAGAGGGAGACGAAGAGGAAGAGGAAGAGGAAGAGGATGAAGAAGAAGATGAAGAAGATGAAGAAGAAGAGAAAGGAGACAAAGAAGATGAGAAAGAAGAAGAACACGAAGAAGAACACAAAGAAGAAGACGAAGAATAAGAGGACGAAGAAGAAGAAGAAGATGAATAACAAAAAGGTAAAGAGGACAGAAAGAAGAAGAAGAAGAAGAAGGCGAAGAAGAAGAAGATGATGAAGAAGAAGACGAGTAAGAAGAAGACGAAGATGAAGAAGATGAAGACGAAGAAGAAGAAGAAGAAGACATATAAGAAGAAGAAGAAGTAGATGAAGAAGATGAATAAGAATAAAGAAGAATAAGAAGAAGAAGAAAAAGAAGAAGAAGAA
>NW_010108495.1:0-25550 GCF_000699245.1 Pterocles gutturalis | reverse complement strand
CCTATCCCAGCTGGACCCAGGACATAAGCCAATGTCTAAAGATCAAACAGGTAATAAAGTATTTGTTCTTAGTTAATGCATACATAAACTCAAGAATCAACAAAATAAAATAATAAAATCCCCTACCCCCTGCAATAAAATTGTTCCTCCTCTGCAATACATGTTCAAGCATTTGCATGTCTTTAACAAAGTAGCTTAGAAAACTGCAAAAAGAACAGGCAGGAGTTAAAACACAGTCTAGATACAACTTTACTGCAGCAGAGGACTACCAGTCAGTCCACTTTCTGATAGTATTGCTACCCAACACAATAACTGCTATTTGAAGTCATGGTAGCAACAAAACCTGCTAAGTAAAAAGAAGCAAACTACTGCTTGCACCCGTTCAAGGTTGGTATTCTTTTTTGTTTCTATAATTTGAGATTTGTCTCTTTATGATCAATGTTACTGTTTGCATTAGGAAGCAAGATTTGTCCCTTCATTGATTAAAGTATGTCAAGAGAATAAGCAGAGGGAAGTAGCTGTGAAAAGTTGTGTTTTAAAAGTTCATGGTTTAAATAGAAGCTTGAGAATTCAATCTTTTTTCCACTGCAGTTGATGAGGCTGTTCAGATTTACAGCTCTTTGATGATCTGATCCTGAAAGCCAAAAGTAAATAGTTGAATACTGAGAAGTGGAAGAATATAAGTAAATTTTGTGGTGTCTTGCAGCACAGTTTCATCCATTTCAACCTATTGATAAAATGTGACCAGATGTGCAGAAACAGAATCTGCATGTGGTCCTTCAGTCAACACCATCAAATCTGCACCTAGTTAATAGGATCAGCTGGCAGTGGGATCCCTACACAAGAGAGGCATGAAAGAAGTGACACACATTCCATGGCAAATGGAAGCTGAAAATGTTTGGTTTTAAATTAATGTAACATGAGAAACAAGGCATTTCAAAGACATACCTTTTCGGTGGCTCACCTGCTGTTTTCCTTCATCAGATTAATCACACAATAACATGAGCAGTATGATGCCATCATGGCACTGGTTTTCCCCAAAAAGTGAAGCTAAATTGTACATAAACATAAGTATTTTGTGCTTTTTCCAAATGGAGTTAGAAAGAATGTATTTGAAGCGTGACATCAATATTCCAGTAGCATTTAAATCTGAGATTTTACAACTGCCAAGATAGTGTTGTCAGAAACATCAAAGGTAATTAAATTGAAAGAGGGTACCCTACAAAGCTGTTCTAAAAGCAAAAGAGTCATTATTCTCGTGTTCCTTCTCAAATTTGTCAGCTGCTTCCTGGCTTGTGCTGAGAGTGGGAATCTATACTAGAAGCTTCAAATTTGGAAAAGGACATTATAATTAATATATTGAATATGTGACAAAAGGAATGTGTCAGCAGTGTGTATTATAAGCTAGATCCTCAGTGTCTATGATTATGTCCTCCTTTCAGCTGGGACAGTGTTAACTTTCTTCACAGTAGCTAGTGTGAGGCTGTGTTTTGGATTTGTGCTGAGAAGGCACCTGATAACATACTGATGTTTATAGTTGCTGCCAGGTCAGTCAAGGACTTTTCAGCCTCTCTGCTCTGCCACAGTGTGCAGGTGCAGAAGAAATTGGGAGCGAGCACAGCCCACAACTAGTGGCTTAGGATTCAACATGAGATTTAGAATTGAGACCCAAATTGGCCAATGGTATATTCCATATCATGCACATCATGCCCAGTATATAGATGAGGCTCTGTCTGTCTACACTCTCTTGCTCCAGGTCTCCTTCTGGGTCTTCCCTCCCTTGGAGTTGTCTCAGTCTCTCGGTGTCTCAGACAACTTGGCTCTTATATCCTTTATAGGATTGCAGTTTTGGGACTCTCCCTGCTCTGGGACTGTTAGCCAGGAACGGGCTGAACCTTGGTCATTGGGTGATGAGCAGTATCACTGTGTACCGCTCATTTGTACATTTTTTTGTATATATGTATAGTAGTATATTTGTATATCCATATATATTACTATTATCATATTACAATTATTATTCTTTTCAATGTTAGTTTAGCTTAGTTATTAAATTGTTCTCATCTCAACCCATGGGTCTCTTTTCCCTTTGCCCCTTTAATTTTCTCCCCCATGTCTGGGAGGTGGGAGGGTGAGTGGGTGGTTGTTGTGGTGTTTTGCAGCTAACCAGGGTCAAAACCATAATGGATTAGAGAGAGAAATGGGAGTGAGGGGAGCAGTGTGTAAGGGTTTGTTTCCCATATTATAGTCTTTACAAAACGCACCACTTATAAAAGGATAAGTGCTAAATAAAACATTACCAATTGTCCAGCCATTTTAAGGTTTATAAACATGTAGTGAAAATGGCTTTCAGAAAATCTAATTTTGAAGCAACAATTTATACTTAGTAAAATGCTCAAATAGACAACCCTTTAAGGCAACATTTGTAAACTGTATTTTATAGTAGACTAGATGACAGAGTTAGAAAAAGGAAGAATGTTTTTCTATTATCAAAGAGAATCACATGCCTGCTAGAGCAGAAACAACATGTTTTGACCAAAGCATAAATTGTTCTGAGTTGAAGGAATGATGTTAATCAAATTAAGACAGCTTGAGAGAGAAGGATAACTAGCATTTGTGGAGATGGAATGGATATGGTTTACAGAAAAAAAATCAGAATAGCAGACCTAATTTGTAGTTTTTACATAGTAAGCCGGGTGGGACCACAGGATGTAGTAATTTATATATAATATTTATCTAGAGCTGAACTCACAAACTGTACATCTCACAGACAAAGCCCCTTATGCATAATTCTATTATGGTAATTTCCATAAAAGTACATAATAACATTAGTTATTATATACCAAGAGAATAAACCCATTGAGCAAGATTATATGACCTTATGACATATGAAGTCTGTGAAGTTAGCTTTAGCCTGAAGTAATAATTAAAGTGGGATTCCCATCTAATGTTTTAATTTTTGGGCAACACTCACAAAGTACTTTTTGAAAATAAATTATAGGATCTAGTTTCATTGAGTTGTATGAAAGCAAAACTCTCAACCACAGCTCTAAATTCAGCTTGAGGGAAAAAAAGTGGGGTTTTGTTTTGTTTAGTTTTGTTTTTTTTTTTTTTTTGTTTGTTTGTGGATTTTTTTTTTGGTTTTTTGTTTGTTTTGGTTTTTTTGGTTTTTTTTCTTTAATGGATTCTGAAAAAAGATTGCAAAACAGAGAATAAGCAGAGGGCAGTGCATTTTTGCTGCACAAGTGTCAGATACATAAACTTGTGACAGATTAGATAAATTTACATTGCAAAAATATGCTGCAAATTATCAAATCCCTTTCAGATCTGCTTTATGTATTTAAAAGTACAGGTGGACAGGAAGAGTTTCCAATCATTGGAAAGTGTATCCTACTGTATACATTTCAGACTGCCCAGAAGAGATCATCTCATGATACATTTATTACAAAACTTTGAAAACTGAATACCATAAAAATTTACAGATCTGCTTTGCCCATACAGCTGAATAGAATTTGATTCCATGTTAAGATCCATATGAGCCGAATTCACTGCCACTAGCTGATTGACTTCCAGATCTCATTCTCAAAGGTATTTGAAAAAATACAGAGAAGGTTGCTTAGAGTTACCACAATAAAAATAGTAGTAACAACAACAAAATTAAAGCCAACATTATGTTTACTGTATTTCTCCTTTAAAGCATTTATCCTTTAAAGTATTTCTCCTTAAATATTCCAGGGCTGAACAACCAGACATACCACCAGTTGTCTACAGGCAGTGACAGCAACAGATCCCAGCTCCTACTTATTCCATGTTCTGCTTCTCCTGTGCATCTCCACCCCCAGACAATACCAACACAACTTTTTGTGCCCTGTCTCCCAGGGCACCTCCGGCTCCTTCACACGCTCCACACCTATTGAGTTGAGTCAGTGGCAGCACAGCTAGGACTACTTCAAAGCCAGAGTTGCTAAATGGTCTGCTGCTCCTCTTCAGGGTGTGTATTAGGCAGAACTGAATCACCCTTTTCTTCATTGATATGACCAATTGGATCTTCTTGTCTGAATACTGATCTTCATCATAGCTTTTAGAGTTTAACATTTTGGAATATCCTACCTACTGTAAATTTTCGTTGAATTTAACTGATTTAAATGCAACACAAGGTGTATAAACAGGCGAACAAAGTGAGACTACAACCACTGAAGCCTTGTTCTGCCAGGGAACCAGGCTGAGAAGTTATACAAAATGTGCTAAGGCATCTTGTACTCTTTTCTGCTACAATTCACTTCCTCTGAATGTAACTGCAGCTCACCATCAGCACAGAAGACCTCTAACAAGCTAGAAGCATCCTTTGTTGTCCGCCTGACTGGCTCATGCATCAACAGCTTCCAAATCTTTTCCTATATACGATACTTAGTCTTCAAAATAATTTTTGGTTGCTAAGACAAGGACAGTGGCTGAGAACTGGATAGCATTAGTAGTTATTTATACCTTGCTGATCTTGCAAAGCACTTAATTACTGACTGAATATTTAAGACACATGATAAATCACAAAGCTGACTGAGGGCCAAACTTAAACACTTTCTGGGATCAAGGTTCAGATGTACAAGACGATTTACTGACACAGCAAAGATGGGTCCTGGCCTCTCAGATTGCTCTGTAGTAGAGATAATGAAGAGAGAGCACCAGCTGGAGGCAAAATTTCCAAAACAAAAGAAAATACAATGACATTTACAGATTTGTATAGGGTTTTTTTCCTTAATATTTTCTTGATTATGCTATTTTTTCTATTAAACTGAGATAGTAGTGTGTCCTTAACATAAAAAAATAAGTGATAAATGGGGTCTGATGACAGCATTTTGAAGGATGGAATAGAAACTAATAGCAGAGGGCTCATTAGAGGACAGTAGCATGGAGAAAAGCTCGACTTACTTGTGGGGAAAGGAAGGGTGAAATATGTGGAATTAAATGATAAGAAATTAACAGAAGGTGACTGAAAGTACCTAGATAGAGCCGGGGCTGTGAAAAGATCTCTGAACCCAAAGCTATGCGCTCTGAATGTCTCCTTTAGCACCACAAGTATCAAAGGGTCAGACTGTGTGCCCTGTGCTACTGGTGACATAAGGCAGAATGGGATTTCTATGTAGCACACCGCGACCAGATGGGTATTTTACTGCTTAACGTGAGATACAAATTCCTGTCATGCACTAAAGAGAATTCTTTTGTTAGAAGAAGGGGACTTTTGCTGCCAGAGCAGTTATATCCCTATCAATACATCTAAACATTTTAGTGAAAAGCCAGAGTCCGTAAAGCGTGGCTCTGGGCCATGCTGTGCAATTTTACAGATACCTTCAGGATCCATCCACAGCTCAAGCACTGTTGCTTCCTTGCTGCAGTCACAGGAAGCTGAAATCAATAAAAATTTTTTAGTTTAGCCTTTTAGCCTGCTATTCAGGCTGGAGATGCTAAGAGGTGAATCAGCACAGAAAGATGAGAAAAGAAACAACACGTACAGTAAAGTGAGGAACACTGAGCAACAGCTCAAAGTCTTAAATCAGCTCACAAAAAAAGACCAGAAACTTAAATGAGCCTTTGTCAAAAGGGCTCCAAAGTTTAGCAAAATTTATGCAAAGAACACTGACTACGTACATCTCAGTTAATCAGAGATTAACAGTTTATTGTTAATCAAAAGCTTGTCAGGGGGGTCTTGTGAGCAACTTATTCAATTGGAAAGTAGGTCTAAAATGGGTGAGATCATAGCTTTGAAGTATATATCTTTCCCTTCACAAGTTCTAAGAGAAACTATACTCATTTTCTAGGATGCTTGTTAGGAGCAAGCATTTAAAATCAGGTGAGAGGTATTCTATCCATGATGTTTTGACTTGGGACAATCCCTGTCAAATCCATTTGTTCGGAAAAATGCCTTATATGCTTACACATATTTCAGTTGGACAGGTCTGACTCATGCAACTCTAGTGAGAAATGAAATCCAGTCATGTTGAATTAACTTGAGTAATACCCAAAATAATCAATGTAATCCCTGGTTTTATCCTCAGCTTGGTTGTGTTGAGGGTTGAAATATAAAACCTGCAGAAATGTTACTTCCACACATATCCCCTGTGTGCTGTTCTCTGCCTCTCCGTGCAGGTGCAAGCATTTCCCAGAGCAGCTCTAGAGCACGATTGTGCTGCAAAGGGGGACCAGCCCTCAGAAAAGCCACGCAGGAGCCTCTGCAGCCCTTATGGAGCTGCACTCATAGAAATAACTTGAACAGAATTTAGGAGATATGAGGGAAGATGTGTTCTCATTGAGCACCCTATCCAGCTCTTGTGGAGTGTAATAGGTTGAGACTCAACTGTCTGAAACTCTCTTAGGCAAACACAGACCAGTTTTCCAGTCACTTCATGTCCTGGCTATAAACTACCTTAGTTTAGGAGAGGATTCTGTCCACAAACCAAAAACTGTTTATTTAGTTTCTCACTGAAGTATAGAAATGCCGCCCCAAAAACTGTATTTTTCACTGTTTCTAGGATACACTTGCATTTTCACCTCTTCAAGAAGTGTAAGTTTTGTTTGCATTTAGTCTTGGTACACTTTTAAAAGTTAAGTTAAACTTGTGCATATTCATGAAAACAATTCCAAGAAATTTTAAATCTAGACATACAGTAGTTCTAGAAAAAAAAAATATCAGTTTATACAGCAGGCAAAGGTAAGATCTGGATTTAGATTTACTAATTCTTCAGATTACCAGTGCTGTGACAGCAATTCACAGATTACCCCATATGAACTGTGGAAAATACACCTGTGAAGGGTGAGTTTAAGCATGCAGCTGGGGGCCCTGAAAAGATGAGGGTAGATCCTCTGCAAAAACAATGTTGTTTCAGTGACTACAAGAGTAAAATGAGACTTGGAAGAAAAGAAGAGGTGACATACATATATCTGATGAACATAGATCCTGGTGTTTAAAGATGCACACTCCATATACACTCTTACTTTTTGTACAGTTTTATTTTCTGTTCAACACAATTTCTGTATTGTTTAAAAAGGCATTTTGATACATGTGCTGCATATTGGACTCTGGAGATCACTGAGCTGATAGTAAGTATGCGCCTGTTACTGAGGGCACAGAAACAAATTACGTTTCATATATAGTGACAGAAATATAAGACATTCTTATAGAGAAAGAGGTTGACTAGCATTAATTTTAAAATAAACAGGAAAATTAAGTGAGCAAGAAAGCGGGCAGCGGATTCAAAAGTAGCTGAAAGTCAGAATTTATGAAAGATTGGTTAGTACTCCTGGGAGCATAAAAGAATACAATGGCAAAACTGAGGACAAAAAAATGGCAAAAATGAGGACAAAACAGTAATATTTATGATTCAGATTCTATGGGTTTTCAGAAGCATATACTTTTTGGGTTCATCCTACATGTCCAGATCTAACAATCTTCAGGAAATACAACAATGGATTTGTGGTAATTAACTCCCTGGAACATCAGTATATCCTGGGTTAAGCTGAGACAGAGTTAACTTTTTTCATAACAGCTAGCAAGAGGCTGTGTTTTGGATTTGTGCTCAGAAGAAAGGCGATAAAAAGTGATGTTTATGTGGTTGCCAAGGTCTTTCAGCTTCTCTGGCTGTCTGCAAACAGGAGAAGCTGGGAGGGAGCACAGCCCCTGTTACTAGCCCAGGATTTGATCTTAGGTTCAGGATTGAGACCCAAAGTGGCCAATAATCTATTCCATAACATACACGTCATGCCCAGTATATAGGTGAGGACCCTCCGGAAGATCATCCCTTTTGGTTCCAGATCTCTTCTGCTCCAGGTCATCTCACTCCAGGTGGTCACTCTCCCAAGGCCTTCCCGCCCCCCACCCCGGTCAGCTCTCGGTCTGGGACACTCGGACTGTTATCTCCGTTCCGTGAGTGCAGTTTCGGGACTCTCCCTGCTCCGGGATCATTAGCCGGGAACAGGCTGAGCCTTGGTCATCAGGTGGGGGGGGGAGAAGTATCACTGTGTATCACTCATTTGTATATTTGTATGTTTGTATATAGTATTATTTTCAATATTATTTGTAGTTTAGTTATTAAATTGTTCTTATCTCAACCCACAAGTCCTTTTTTGCCTTTACGCCTTTAATTCTCTCCCCTATCCTCGGGTGTGGGGGGATTGGGTGAATGGGTGTGTGGTTTGGCCCCCAGCCGAGGGCTAACCCATCACAGAGTAAAACAGGTATAATATATGTAATGTATTTTCTTACTTCTTTTACTAAAATAGAGATAGGGAACTACAGCCATGAAATAATTTAATATGTTCTCCAGCCATATGCTTTTTTTCAGCATTAATATTGGAAAACTTTAATACAGGGACTGCCAAAGGTGTTTGAAATATATATCCATTCTCTAGCAACCCTGCTTCAGATTCTGCAGTGCTACAATTTGAAATGTTTAACTATTTGCATTCCCTTCAACAGTTATAAGAAACACAGTTGTATTCAGTCTCACCCTCTGGCTGCTAGGCATTTCCACAGCATTACAATGTAAAGGTTGCAAATACTTCAACAAGCTGATTTAATCCAGTTAAAACATACAGTTGCTTTCAATATTTTTTCATCTCTTTGGGAAGCACTTCAATAGATTGTTTGGGAAGACAGTGGAGTCTGCATCATAAGAAATCTTTAAAAACAAACTGGACAAATATCATAGAATCACAGAATGGTGGAATAATTTAATTTAGTAGGAACATCATCTAGCTCAAGCCTGTTAGGTCCCTCTGTGTTCTTCTCCAGGCTGAGCAAAACCACCTCCCTCAGCTTGTCCTCATAAATCATGTTCCCCACACCCCAGATCATTTTAGTGGTCTTCTGCTGGACTCCCCCTCTCTCGTCAGCCCCACCTTACAAGAGGCAGGCAGATCTGGAGGCAGCATTCCCGATGTGGTCTCAGAAGGGCCTGCCAGCAATCAGACCGTTCTCTGACCTGCTGGGCATGTTCTTGCTAATGCGGGTCAGTAGGTAGTTTCTTTGCTCTCAAAGGGCACAGTACTGACTGGTGTTAAACTTGCTGTCCGCCAAGGTGCCCAGGCCTGGATGCTTTCTGTCCAGTTTGCACCCAGCTGCATTATTCTGTCTAGTATGGAATAGTCTTTATGTATTTATTAATTTATTAATTTACAGATACATATAAAATATATAGATATATACACACATACTGATTTTGACCAAATCCTTTTTTTTCTGGAGCTTTTTTATTGCTTTATTCAGTTTCCATTCTTGTTTTACTCTTTGGTGTAACACTGAACACAAAAGCTTTGTATACAGAAGTGGGTAAGCCTTTTATAGCTGTAAGTGAATAAACCCTTCTTACCTTATTTTACCCTTGACTTGAGTGCTGTTGTGCTTTACAGTAGAATAAGATAAAAAATGGGCTATTTATTACTTATGTGGATGGGAGCCTCCTTAATTATATTTTAAACTTTATCAATATTTCCTTTTAAAACACTTTTTCCAGTAATAGATCCCCTTCTCAGCATTTACTCCTTAACAGCTGTCAGACTTTTGGAAGACCTCAGAAGGTTTCAAATTCAGTAATCAACAGTAAGTAGCAAAATGACTTGCTCTCATGCAAAGCTTAGCTGAGTCACAGCAAGTTTTTATCAATGGCAGCTCTCTCTGTGTTGAAGGTCTTTAAAGTCATCATCTTTTCTAAATTGTGCTGGCAGACTATTTTTTTCTTTTGTCTAACATGCAGTGCACAATACTCTGGGAGCTGTTTCTAAAAGGATAGCTAGGGAATGAGAAAATGATTCTGAGTCTTCTGAGTGTTTCTTCATTGCCTCGTTTTTAACCTATGGAGTGGTTCTGGAGAGGTCTCCAACAGCAGGTACTGATACCAGGTCTGAAGACAGCATTTTAATGCTGTGGCACAGGTTTTTCAATATAGATTCTCAAGAATTTGCTATGTTTGAAGAGAACTCTTGAAGTAAGGAGGACAATGAAGGTGAAAGTCCTTGGAGACATTTCCAAGGGCCCTAGGGGACTGAGGACATTATTGAAGTATCCAAATACATACTCACCCCTCTAAGCTGGCAGGCAGGCATGAATTTACCAATGGGAAAGAAAAGGAACAGAGAGGGAAAGGGTTAAGCAGCTCAATGAATATCTTCCGACCTCCACTAGAACTCTCAAAATGAATTCATTTCACACTCCAGAGGCAGAACTGTAACAGGAGAATCCTAAATGTTTTTTACTGAGTGTCTCCTTACTCAGGTAAGCACCTGTGAAAGTTCACAGAGCTCCCTGCTCTCTGTTCCTATCACAGCATCCCCAGGGCTGTCACAGCCTCTGCCTTCTCGACTGCTGAGTCAGAATGATATGCTGTCCCCATGATACTCTAATCCTATAACTGACAGTAAAATGTCACCTCCACACAGTCACATTATGGGGTACCAATGCTGTGCTAGGACGTGGGATTTTCCACTCTTAGTCTGTGTGACTAGATGACCAACCAGTTCGGATGTCAGTTCAAACCTTTCTCTGTTTCTTTTCCACAGCAGATCAGCAAAAAAAAAAAAAACCAAACTGAAAGGAATCTGCAGTGAATTCACCCAGCTCATCTCGCTGACTAATCCATGACAGTGGCTGTCAAATAGCTGCAATTCGTGATGCAAGTTCACAGTCGTACCCCCGGTATCAGCCAGACCAGGGATCTGCTGGAAGTCATATTTTTCTCCTCTGTGGTCTGCATGCTTTGTTTTACTTTGCCTGGAAAACAGGGCAGGGAAAAGGAATGAGATTATGATTGCTGTGTTCTGAGATAGTTGGGACACAGCAAGGGCTCACCCAGACCTGGGAGCTTAGTGTCCTGCAGTACAAAACATTTTGGACTGTACAGTCCAGATCAGATCTTCCAGTGAGAAAAATGTCGCACCTCCACAGGTAATCAATTTCCTGGCATCCATCCCTAAATCTTAGTTACTTAAAGTAAAGGCCATGACATCTTGCTTCTTACCTGCAGCAAGTGAGTGATCATAATCTGCTTTCCTTTTTGATGGTTTTTTAGGTGTACTATCCGTATCTTTTAGACGGAACAAATTTCCTTAAATCTTCTTAACCCATGCTTGCTTGGCTGCAGATCACTCTCACAGCTCTTCGCTGGTCTCTTTGTATCCAAGTGCTGTTTGATGGTGGAATACAGTTCTTCAAAAAGAAGCAATTCTCTCGTTAAAAGCCACAGCCATGGTCCTCTTTGTTTTCTGTCTGGATATGACATTTGAAAGCTAAATGAACATGGAAACTACATAATTCCTTGCTACAGTTAGCTTCCTAAAAAGCCTCTTCTCATTGTTACAGAAAGAGTTGAATCATCTTTTTCTTAGTGAAACTTGCTGTAAGTTAAAACAAATACTACAAATTTCAGGGTTATCATTCAAAAATTCCACTCACCAAGATAAACCCTACTTTTGATATTTTGATTTTTTTTCACTAAAATGAAAAATGGCCATATGCCTCTGAACATTTTGATGGATAATTTTACAAACCCAGGGCATTCCTAGCCACAAAATTATCTCTTAAACAAATATCAAATTGCATTCTTTAAAACATCCAAAACATAAATTTCTAGAAGAATATTATATTATTGTAAAGTCTTCTAATATGAATTATGCCTCTTTTCTAATGACCTGGGAATTCATTTTCTTCAATAGCACATTGCACCCTACGAAACACCCTATTGCCTCAAAATCTCTGATCATTTTACACTGAATCACAATAGATATTTAGAAACAGCATTTTCCCACTCCCTACATAATCATTAGTTAACCAAATCTCTCTTCAGCCCTAGACTCTAAATATCAGACATCAGCTGGGGTACAACAGCATTACTGTATGTTCGAGATACTGTATATTCCTGTTTTCTTCCATTTTTTTACAAAAAGCTTTTCCTGTGAAGATCATTCCTCTAGCTAACTGCCCTTTTAAGTTTGCTCTTCCGCATTTTTTTTTGTATTGCCTGTATGTCTCAGGGTCTGCTTGGTTTAAATAAGGCTGTCCATTTTCACCTTTTATATTTTGTGTTTAAAATTCCAGAGTGAGCAGAAACCTTCCTTTCCCAGGGCCAAGGTGTGTGAGAGAAACGAGCTGCTGCCCGGTGCTGGCTGCGGGCCAGGACCCGCTGCCTTCCTCGGGGCAGGACTGACAGCACCCCGCTGGCACGAGCGGAAGCAATCCAAACCAAGCAGCTCCACAGCACCTGCAGGAAGCACCTGATTGCCTCTATCTTGTGCCTGAGAGGCAGCAGCTCCTGATGAGTTCCTGCTGGCATTCTGAATGCTGCCACTTTCTCCTCCCCCAGAGTGGGAAAATAGGTCTAAATTCACATCAAAAGGGTTGGTATACACCACCCTATTCTGCTTCAGTCTGCATGTGGATCACGCTAACAGGAAAGTGTTATAGTGTACTGATTTAGTGAGTGAATCTGTCTTCTCACCATACGGATGCAAATTAGACAAAGCCACTTTGAAGTCAGGACACCTAAATAAAACAACAATATGAAGCAGGCTGACTAACTCAGTGAAATAACTCCTGGTTCCCATCCACAAAAGCAGGGAGAGTCAGGCACCCATCAGCCCTGAGGAAGAAAGAAACCTTGCAGAGACACTTTTTCAGCTGACACAGTCTGAGATGCTACAAGGAGCCGAGCAAGACCATTATACAAATGTTTGTGGGCATTAAATTTTTCTGCAGACAAGTATTGCAAAGACAGTGCAAATTCACTCAGTTTTGCATATGGTTTGCTTGGAAACATGCTTACGGAGTACATCAGTCAAATGTTCATTTCCAGTCACCAGATTTACCCATTATGCCACAAACTGCCTGCATTACCCAGTATTTTTTCCCAAAAATATCTCCTATAAGCATAACAGCAGATCTTCCTGTATGAGCTGCATTAAGATCAGCTGTCAGGTTATGATAATGTTAGATAGTGACAAGGAAGAATTGGATCTGTGAACCATGAAACACAAATGCTACATAGATAATTTTGAGAGCCAGGACATGAGGGGAAGGCAAGGAAGGGAGAGAGCACATGGTGAAGACAACTGACAGGGGTCCGAAGCGCATAGGTTTGGGTTTTCAAATGTAAGAAGAGTTGTGAGACCTCTAGAGGCAAATACAGGCTGATTGAAGCATCCCTTGGGTTCTCCTCAATGTAGGTGTGCTCTCCCTGGTGGTTTCCATACTAACTTCGCCCATAGCAAGACAGAGTAGCTGTGGGTCAGGAATCACAAATCATCTTCATGTAGGAAAAAAAGACTTGAGCCATCAACAAGGTTCTCTCCCTTAATTCCTTTACTTTCCCAAGAGCTTCTTTTACATTTTTAGCACACTGTTTCTGTCTCTCTCAAGTAGCTCCAAAAGACATTAGGGGAAGAGAAATGCATAAAGATAGTTAAGAACAAAAGAATTCAAATACAATGACAAAGACATGCTATAGACATCTTATAAAAAAATGAAAGGTGATGGATTTCCAATCTATGAGTGCCAAAATGGAAAAAAAACCCAAACCTTTTATTTTAAACCTCACCAAAATCTACAAAATAGGTGCTGAAAGTAGAATCAGTAAAGGACTCTTAGGGTCCTGGAGCAGGACTCATCCAGGATCCCTTATTGCATGTCCAGTTTAGGAACTTCAGAATGGTGAGCCAAAGCAGATGAGAAGATAAACAGAGAGCCACCAAATTCACTCTCTTCAGTGTGAAACAGTCTTTAACTGGCTAGTGGGAAAATGCAGACAACTGGGAGGATTTCTAAACCATTGCCTGTCTGGAATCATTTTAAGAGTTGCCGAGAAATGCACCCATATACTCAGATTCCACACCTGAGCCCTCTGCTCAAAGGAGTGGTACTGTATTTGCTTCCAAGAACAGAAAACCTTTTGGAGGAAGAAGCAGATCCAAGATGTCAGGTTCCTAGGTTAGGTTCATACAACTTCCTGAGAACTTTAAAACCCATATTTGGCATCACTTTTATTCTCTGCTCAATCACTGAATGAGGAAGCAACTAAATTCCTAGAACACCAGTCACTGGATGAGAAAATCTGCAATCTCGTCAATGCTCTAAGGAATAAATGGTATTTTAAAATGTAGCAGTTATTTACCCAGGTTCCAAACAATAATGAATAAAAGAAGCAGAACCTAGAAAGAACCTGATCTTTCAAGTAATTTGCTTTTTAGAGCTCTTCATGCAGTCACTGTCCAGTTACAGTCTGCTAGAACTGCAGACAGCACTGCAACTAATGCTTAGACTTTGTGCTATTCAGATCCCAGAGGTTTCATGAAAACATGGAACAGACCATTAGTAGCCAATGTGCAAAATGCTGTTTAAATAGATTGCTAAGCACTATCTAGAAACTCCCTGAGAGCAGCAAGAATACCTCATTCTCCTGAGGCAGCAGAAAACATCTTTAATAGCGATTTACGTGCTGCAGAAGTTTGGCAGCATGGAGTGAAGGAGACTGGTTTTATAAACAGAAAAAGGATGTTCTCCCAAATTTGGCAACAAAAGAGATAAAGGGAAAGGGGAAAAAAAAGATTAATAGTCACAAGAAATTAATTTAGTTGTAAAAAGTACATCCAGTGGTCTAACATAAAAGTTGCGTGGAGAACTACAGGCATTTCAAAACTTTGGTGTACATGACCATGTGCAATAATGTCACAATTTTTGACGTTAATTTGCTGTATAAATGCTCTATATCTTATGTCCTGCTAGAGAGGCAGTAACAATGTGGAGCAGTGAGGAAGACTTACAGTTATTCTGAGTGCAGCATAACCCCCTTGGAGAGCAGAGGAGTCCCCAGAAATAACTGAGCAGGCTGAGCTTGGGTAGCCTTCTGGAACGGAGGCAGACAGGGAGCAGGGAACACTGGAAGCAGAAGGCCTGTAGCAAGTCTGCACAAAGGTGCCAAAGTGACAGAGAGATCTCCTCTGGGTTCAGAAAGGGCTGGGTGCAGTTTGTTGAAACTGTGAATTATGAAGAAGGACTAGAAGAAAGGACTCACCCTTGAGGACACAAGTGGCAGTGAGATTTATTTTCAACCTTTCTGTTTAATGTTTCAGCCAGCACATCAATATCTGCCCTACCTCAAGAGGAAGCTTTCCCTACACTGATGTTTTCATAGAATCATAGAGTCATAGAATCATAGAATGGTTTGGACTGGAAGGGACCTTAGAGATCATCTAGTTCCAACCCCCCTGCCATGGGCAGGGACACCCTCCACTAGACCAGGTTGCTCAAAGCCTCATCCAGCCTGGCCTTGAACAGCTCCAGGGATGGGGCATCCACATCTTCTCTGGGCAACCTGTTCCAGTGCCTCACCACCCTCACAGTCAAGAATTTCTTCCTAACATCTAATCTAAATATGCCCTCTTCCAGTTTAAATCCATTACCCCTCATCCTGTCACTGCATGCCCTTTTAAAAAGTCCCTCCCCATCTCCCCTGGAGACCCCCTTCAGGTACTGGCAGGCTGCTATAAGGTGTCCCCCCCCCTTCTCTAGGCTGAACAACCCCAACTCTTTCAGCCTTTCCTCACAGGGTAGGTGCTCCAGCCTTCTAACCTTCTTATTCTTATTCTTCATACTTACTGTACTCAAGTCTTTTGTAACCAGCATAACACAGCTGTAGGGATTAGAAGCCTATAGGATCATTTAGGTGTCTGTAATGCAAGAAGAAGGAGGGCAGGTTTATCCCAAGGTGCTGGAAAAGTCATGTCCTGCCACACTCTGGAACACATGTGTATAAGATATAGCTGAAAGTCATCCCCTGCTGCTGAAAAATCAAGACAGTAAATCAGAAACAACATTATCTTGCACTTTATAGAACTGCTGGGTAAGAAGATAACTAAGCAACACGGGAGGCAGGCTTTCTGTTCTGGATATCAGCATCAGTACGGCCACGAGCATCAATAGACAAAGGGTGAGGAAGCAGCATGAAAAAGGGAGCACAGAGAAAGTTCATGTACATCCAGGATGGAGCACACACACGTAAACTTGTCCTGTTTGGTCAGTGAGAATAGGTAGAATACACTTACTTCAGATGATATCTTAATAAATTAATTGCTAACTTATCAAAATCCTCTCTGTAGCATGAGTTAAAGAGGTTTCCATTCCTCCATGGAGGTTTATAGTTTATTCCAATTTGATTTTTCTTTCAAAAGCACAAGTATATGTCTGACATCTGTGCAGACCATATACTAACTTTCAATGCGTGTCTCAAAATCTTAAAGACGGGCATTCACATCACTGAAACAGTCACCATAGCTGAACAGCACCAAATCCATGTGCTCTTCCCAGGCACAAAATTTTAACAGAAATTCTTTCAGAACTCCCCAGAAAACTCAGCTTAAGGCATGGGTGAGTAGGTACTCACCCAGAATGGAAAGTTTCAACACAAATATTTAAGGAAGAACAAAGGATTTGGGATCTAAAAGCACAGTTTGTATAGAGAGTGAGCTATTAGCTCTCTCTACAAAAACCTCTTAGAGGCCATTAACGTGAAAAACAAAATTGCACTCTTACTTGGGAGAGTACTAATACAATATGAAATTGGACAAACTGGCTCTCAAAAATCTGTCAGGTAACTTGGCTTGCAGGAGGAATGTGCTAAAAGAATGCCAAGGGTATTGTTCAGAATTTGACCCTGCTGTTCAAGTGGGAACCTGGAAGAATAAAATCTGCCATCAAACTGCAGAAAAGGAGGAAGAAAGTAAGAATCAACAGAAGGGGAAAAAGGCTATAAATAAGCAAAGAATAACAATCTATAGACAGAGATCCTACTGTGAAAAGCAAGAAAAAAAAAATGGATTCTTTATTCTGAAGCTGCTCTAACTGGAACAGCTTTTATACAAGCATAGATGGTAGTAACAGAATGGAAATGAGGGGCCCTGTCACTGGAGTTGACAGGATGCCTACAAAGAGAAACTAGCAGACAGGAAGCTAAGGCAAAATTTACCATGCATTCACTCCTGCAATCTAGTGTCTTAGTGACACTTTCAGTGTGTGCAGAGAATGCCTTTGTGCCAGGTAACTTATTGTGCTCTGAAAACAGAGAGAACCGTCTTGCCTTTTGCATGGTCTAAATGAGTCTTGGAGGAAACCAGTGTGTCTAAAGAAGTGAATATTCAGCACAGTAGCTACTTCAGATGGATTTCCTTGCATGACAGGCCCCAAAAGTCGAATTCCAGGCAGCATCATACATCATTACATCTCTTAGAAATTATGAAAAAAAAAGTGTTTTGATTTCATTGCAAAGTTATGAAGCAACAAAATGGTGACTGATGAATACATTCTGTTCCCAGTGAGCTCAGTGTTAAACTGGGCATGGGCTTCAGGGGAATCAGGACTGGCTGTATAACCTTAATTTTAGATCTGGTAGTAAGTTACAAGAATCCCCAGTCCCATTATTTTAAGAAAAAACAAGAAGCATCTTTTAATTCCACTATAACTATTGAATTCATACAACATGCTCAAACTGGGACCAGAAATTTTAAGCACATCTCTCACTTTTTCTTCTGTGATCTGCAGCATCCTTTGAGTATCCAGCTACCACTGATTACATTTAGCTTGTGAGATTTAACTGGACAACAAATGGATCAATAATATTGCTAGAACACAGATGTAGTTGTGTACATGGGTATGCCTGAGTAGTTTGGAGGGAAGTGAGAGTCCCTGGTATACTTGCTGCCTGAATTTGAATGATCTTCACTGTCCTTTGTAAAACTGCAAGTTAAGTGATAGAAAGAAAGTTATGATGAATTTGAAAAGATGAACCTTGTTAGACCTCTATGAGGTGAAGCACAACTCAGAACATAACAGTACTGGAAACCATGCCATACCTTTATTTTTGGTACATGGCAGCAAAAAGTAACAGTTTAAAAGAGGTTTGTTTTAAAAAAATGCATTAAAATCACATCACACAGGAAGTTATTGCAGAAGATTTATTTTCCAATTGCAATTTATTGGCTGAGACATTTGTTATTTGTGTACAAATTTCAGATTTTTCACTTACTGGTATGTGAAAAAAACCCTTGATTTTTTTTTCCACATTTCTTCTACAGCCAAGGTCCAGAACTCAAATAGAAAAGATGTTGTGGGCCAAGACTGAAATGCATCGGCAGCCCTCTGATTGAAACTTCCAATGCTCTTGCTTCTCAATATATGCAAATAGCTAAAATGACTGTTTTGGACTTACAAAGGTGACAACTTCTGCATCTTCTCCCTTTCCAACTTTTTTTTTTTTTTTTTTTTTTTTTTTTTGTTCCCTTTGGACTAACAGTGTGCTCAAAAACAGAATACAGAGGAGTATTTTAGACATGACTACCTCCAAAGACTTCATGATGATAAGAAGAACTAAGGAGAGGGTTGTGCCTCAAAGCTATAAAGTATATCTAGAATGGGAATAGAAAAAAATGCCAGAGAAAATGAAGTTCTTCTGGGAGATCTTGTTACATTTTAACGTCTGGAAGCTCTAGAGCCAGACACCTCTGCACTGTGCTGCTATATCTGTTTTAACTGGCTGAAGAAGGACAAGCCTTAGGGTGCTTTTTCAGAGACAGTGGCCCGATCTAGGAGATCTGCATGTGATTTCACTTATGTATCAGTAGAAAAGGAGATGCAATTAAGGTAGAACTCAGAGGCACAGCTAGGACTGCCATACAAAGTGAATCATCAGGTTCAGACGAAGGTGAGCAAGATTTTTACTCTCAGACATTTCCCTCAAGACTTTTATTCTGTGATTTGCAGCTCTCTCTGAGCATCTGACCCTTGATGACTAAGTTTGGTTTCTGTTAAAAGTTTGGCTGGAAAAATTTAAATGGACAGCTGTTACAGGAAAACCAGTGTCAAAGACAGTCAATAAATAACATTTCTGGAATAAATGTGTACTTGTGCTTGTGTGCATGTGTGAAGAGAAATGAGGGGAATATAACACTGGTAATGAGAAGGTGAAAGTTTGTTTTGTGAATCAGCATGATAAGCATCTATCTTGTCTCTTTAGTGCTTTCCTGATAGTTCCCTTTTCCAGGCTAGCGTTTGTCCACAGTGCATGCAAGCTCTTACTTGTTCTGTCATCAGAACCTAAATTTAAGTCCTTCAAGATCTGTCTCATCCTACTGGCTCTCATGTGCGCTGTATACTTACAGATCTACCCATAATTATGTTCTACATTCCTTACAGAAAGGTTAGCCATCAAAGTAGCAACTGATCTTCTCATGCTAATCAAACTCTCTATACTATCATGGGTTATAATTATGATGCTGGATGAAATGATGCAAATTAGTCCCTATTCCACAGAATCCTTAACAGACTGCAGAGTCAAGAAGAAGCAAAGACTACAAGGGAATACAAATGTATCTAATGTATCTGCTCAAAACCATCTGAACTTTTGCCTCTTCAACTCAGCTGCACTCACTCTCTATATTGAATAAAGGTGGTTACCAATTTGAAATTAATTCTGACAATTTCATCTTTACTTAAAGAGCTAAGAAAAAAAATCCATTAGATTTCTTCTTTAATGTGTCTTTCTGATACTGATAATCAACCATAAAGGCAGCTGAAACATTTCCCAGCTTTCCTATACTGTGTGATATTATGGCAGACTACATATAAGGCATCTCTCTTCCTCCACATTGGTCAAGTATATGCATTCATATATAGTCCTAAGACTCTGGTAGGCATTTTATTGATCAGAGATAGCAGTGCCTCCCCCTAAAGATTCTGATTAACAGCTCCATCCTGCAAACATTTCTGTACCTGAGTAACTTTGTGTCAGTCACTCCTCCTGCTACTGTGGAAGAACTTTCACCTTCAACATAAGGAGATTTCTGTGCACCACTTGTTTGGAGGGGCAGGACTTCCTTTTAGACATGTCACACTGAGTGACAAACAAATGATGATAATGAGAATGATTAAGACTACACTTACTGTCAAGAGCTGGGGTTTAGTCAGTTATGTGCCCTCACAGTTATATTTTACAGGTGATATGACTTTTTCAAATAACAGACTGGTAAGACTTACAGATATAAAAAAAAAATCTGTCTAGCAGAATAAAGATTTGTGGTAAAATTCACCTTTGGTCACAGAACAAATATGAGCAGATGAGCTGCTTTGGTTTTACTCAAGATATATGTTCAGGGGATAAGTAAAGCCTGAATGATATACGAGCCATGGGGCATTCTTACAAAGATATGAAATTTTATCTGTATAAAAGTACATATATGAGTCTCGAGTATTAGTAGATAGATTCTTGCATTGCCTGTAACTCCAAATAATGTGAAAATTCTTGTATTAAAAACACATTAGTGAATCAATTAATGTAAAGGTTATGTTGACGGGATCTTACAAATATGTTTGATTTACGAAATATGCCTCCTGGTGGTTTGTAGAAATGTCATAGGGCTCTTGGAATAGTTTCCAGAGAAGATTTGTGTAATCTACAATACTTTATGATTTATATACTGTATGTAACACCAGAAAAGGCATTTCTAGCAGCTGCTGGTACATTTGGACCTCCTGAAAAGCCCTTCTTTTTGATGCTTGGCTGAGGTTCTCTCTAGAATCATGTACAGCTACACACTGGCTTAGTGAGGGCCAGGGTATCAGGTTCTGAGTGAAGCTGGAAAATATCTGCTGATTCTGAGGGAATCAGGTGCTCACTCTGGAAACATTCCCATTGCCTAGATTTTCATTATCCTGTTTGCTTTCCTTTTCCTTCCTGTGTACAGAGCAAACAAAGCCCACTGTGATTCTGCTACCTGTATGTATAATTACTGAGTGCTCTACTAATGAAAGCATATATTGCTACCTCCTAAATTAGTCTCTTCTATAGAAAATTGAATTAGTATAAATACTAATAACTGAAATGTCTATATTTTGGAATCTATTAATTTTTCCTTGTTCTTTGAAAACATGAATACAGCTCACGTTCCTGTATTTTTCATTTCCTATGTTTTGCTTTTGTGTTTCCTAATCACTGACTGAAGGGGTTTTTCTTAATAAAACCTTTCTCTTTTAGAGGCATATATCTCTTTTTTCTCTCACTCCAAAATGTTTCAGAGATCCTCTAAGAATGTCTTGAGACATGAACTGAAGAATCAATACTTGGATAGATTAAATCACATAAATTGAAATGAGAAATTTAAGCAAGGTGGCAAATGTAACTACCCATGTTTTTTGTATACTAAGAAACTAATTTAAATTATTGTACATTAAACAACCGATTGAAATAAATCTATTGTGACATTGAGATAATTTGTACATCATTCTAATGAGATGTTTGGTCTTAGATAAACACATAAGTCTTGATTTTCAGGTTTCTACAAACAAAGCTAACATAAAATTCAACACAATCCATATAATTTTGAAAAAGGCTGTCTTAAAAACAGTTACTTCTTGGATGACTTGATGGCTTCTGAGATTAGAAATAAAACGCACACAAAATTTCCATCACTAAGTTGTTTGTGACCCAGATATGGCGTCCTCCTGGCAGTTCCACCAGGTTGCTTGCCAATCATGTTACTGCTTCTCTCAGAATATTTGTAAAAGTAAACACTCTGATGTGCCCAAATCATCAGAGGAATTGTCCAGACATGCATTCTTTTCCATTTCTCTCATACTTTATTCTAACTTTCTCTTTTGGTCTTTCTAATGCATATGATTTCTATCACATCTTCAAAACTGCTGTTCCTCAACATTCTTTCTCCACCCTTTTTACTTGGGAGCATTCGATCTTCAAGTTGGAGACAGTCTCACTGTTACACACTGGCAGCAGAAAGAACATCTACACCGTAGCATAATCAGAATTAACCCTTACCCAAGCAAAGCAGTTCTCATATTTCAGGAGAGGACACTTGGGTCAACATGACAGTGCAAGGCATATGAAAAATCTGCAGTATTCTGCCCCACGGGAAGTTGCTTCACCTATTACAGAATTTCAAATATGGGTATAACCAATGTCTCTGAGTTATTGTCTCTATATCTGTTGAGAGAAGGAAAATAGGGGGAAATATATCTCTAAAGATATCTTGTATTGTGTCGTGCCGTAGCTCTTTTTAACACCACGCTAATCCACTTTAACTGAGGATCTAAGTGGTGCAGGATATCAGAGCCCGAGATTCCTGAATAACTCGCACATTGTGCCTTATTTTTAATATCTCTGTTCTGGTTTTTTTTTCGGTTTTACAGTTCCCTGCTCACCAAATGTACTCATACGTCTTCCTGTAACAACTTCCCTGATTTTCATGTGTCTCCTATGGCACAGCACTGTTCTGTGCCCCTAATAATCCTAGTCTAAGTTGTTCATATGCCTTCCAGCCACTTGAGCATTTCTATACTTCTCCTGATGTTGCCTTTCACGTTTGGAATAGACTTTTCCAACTGGCAGTAGCTTCATAAAGCTGTTTACTCGTAATTCTTCAAATCCCTCATTCCAGAGTGAACTCTTTTTCTGAAAATTAAAGAAGCTATCTGGTTAGGGAGGCATGGCCTGAACAGCAGCTATACCTACTCCATGAATTTCCTTCCTGCAGAGGTGACATGTTTACAGGCGGGCAGGGCTAGGAAGCCTGCATTGCTGCTGATAGTGCTGTAACTGTTCTCAGCATTTTCAATCAAGTCACTTCTAGGAGTGTAAAGTCATGATTACAAAGCTGTGTGCAAAAGAATTACATATTCCCACGGAAGCCTTAAAGGGGCTGATCTAAATTGTGCTAAGGCTTACGGCAAATTCCCATTCTTTTCACCTTGAACTGCATTAGGCTAAATTCTTTACCATTTTTGTTTAAATGTTGTCTTTACTCCTTCCATTTTGTTGGCCAAATTAAGAATGTAGCCCTTACTCAAATGCACTATTTATAATCTGTTATCAAAGGGTACAGCCACTCCTACACAGTCTTCTGGAGACAGCTCAATGCTCACTCTTCCTATGCTTCAAACAAACTAAATGTGAACAAACGCTTATCTGGAGATACTGTGCTCCAGGAAGTCCCTATGGGGTATACTGCTCCATGGACGAAAGATATACAAACTATGACAGGAAACAGTTCACCTCCAAACAACTCACAATGCAGGCATCTGCAAAAGATTGTGGAAATACCTCTTCCCAGTTCATGGTAAGTTTATAGGTCCCGGTGGGAGGCTGGATTTTTATTTCAGATTTTGCACCTGACAAACAAAATCAGGATAAGGCCTGTTTCACAAATGGCGTCCTTACCTGTAGTACCATTAAAGGTAGACAAAATATATTTAGGAGAAAAAAAAGATGGTGTAAGCAACACAAAGTACAGAAATGCACAACTTTCCATACTATATTTTTCCTTCATAACAGAATGAAAACACTGAAATCTTGGAACTAGGTTTTGACTTTCTTATCTTTTCATATACAAAGCGACACTATAATCTCACAACACAAAACAGTAGCTCCACCACCTCTTCTGTGCAGAAGTCAGTGTTGTAATGACTCCTGAGCACAAACAGAAATAAAACCATTAAGGTACAGTTAATAATAATCTTCCAGTAGTTATTTATGGACTTGATCAGCTCTTCACACACATACCAAATAGTAACTACTCACGCTTGCAGACCCGTATGGCACAATGGAATTGCTTATGGCAGAACAAATCAGAAAGTATTGCATCTGTGTGCAAGGTAATGGTTAACAAAATGGGAGTTTATTAAAAAAAACACCCAAACCTTACAAAAGCTCTTTCCAGATTATGGGATGACAGATGTATACTTCAGTAGATGAATGCTACTCAGTAAGAAACATAAAATCTGTTTTGATTATTTCAAAATAAAATTTGATTATTTCAAAATAATAAAAAAAAAAAGACTGTATAAAAACAGTCATTGAGAATGTGATGCTTTCCAGTCATAGAATCAACAGTATTAGCCAGACAACACACAAAAAATCTAAACAGGTGGACTATGGAAGAAACCGCTGGTAAATAGCCCCATCACATGCCTTCATGTAGTTCAGCTGCTTTCTGCATCTTTTAAAGCAATCTGTACTTATTTGGTGACCCACTCATTCACCCCCCCTCTAAAACCTTTGGAAAATAAAATATTCCAGGCTATGATGTATGAAAAGATCCCTCTGTTTTTCCTCTTTCAGCTTACAGCTGAAATGACAAGAAGGGGGATTCTCCTACTCTCCCTAGGCTTCAGCTTCTCAGCAGTTTTGCTTCTCAGCAGTTCCTCTTCCACAATCCCCTCAGCCACTCAGAACCATGACCCGTCCAAGCCCACGTAAGGGCAGCTGGAGAGGGACACACCTGCAGCTGGTCTGTTCGGGTGCTGCTCCGTGGCTCCAGACCTAGTGCAGCTAATGAAAACCTCCCCTAACTTTGCTGTTCCGGCCACAAAAAGCTGTGAATAGTGAAGTAATAGTGGCATGATGAGAACTCATAAAAGCAGTTCCCACTGATTCTCCTTGCTGTCTCCACAAGAGTAAAGGGTGGAACCGATAGTGAAAGCTTAAATCTTAAAGGGATGACAATTACATCAGTATTTCTTGAGTGTCTCATATTTTATTATAAGTTTCCTCCTGTTCCCCCCCTCCCCCATCCTAAGGATTTCTTTGATGATACTATCTAGAGGCACCTTTTAAACAGCTGCTGAAAAGTGGCAAAAAGTTCTTTTTTTCTTGGAAACTGGCGTGTGCCCAGCCCCAGGCCTCCCTCTCAGCACTAAGCTCCCTTGTTCCTCTCCCTCGCTCCTCAGCACGGCCCGAGCTATGTGGAAGCAGGCAGAAAGGCAGTCGGCTGGGTTTGCATGCAGGTTTCTATGCGAAGGGCAAGCTGTAAAATTTGACTGTAAGAGAAAGCAGTAGGAAGAAAACCCTTGAGAACCAGTTCAATAGGAGCTAACTTTCCATTCAGAAGCAAGCCAGACGTCTTAAAAAACAGTATCAAAGCGCCCTTTATTTGATGGTAGCAACGTCCTTCGTACAGAGAGACGACAGAAGAAAGCTGTCCTTAGCCGGGTGGTGGTACCTTCTGAGCAAGTTCGTTTGCCTCCTGACTCCATCTGCTGGGAAGACACCCTACTACCTGCTGTCCGCCTGCCCCGTTTGGCAGGAACGCAGAGGTGAATCACCGTGCATTGGCTCGCTCTCCCAGCCTTGCTGTGGCTCTCTGGATTTTTAAATATTGGGCAGCTTGGTGCAGTCACAGCAGAGAAGTCCTCCTCTGCCATGCATCATGCACAATCAGTCGACGCTCTCCCGCAGCGTGGAGGGGATGTTGGCTCAGTTGCCTCTGGATGCTCGTGTATAAGGGGGCTGATCTTCTGAGGAGCCCAGAGGCGCTGGGAACAGGGGCTTCCTCGGCCTCTCATTTTGTTTAAAACGCGTACGTAACTCTGGAGCAAAAACGGGACTTTAGATGACTTTGCCGTCCGGTGAATGCTGCGGCCACCACTTGTCCGTCCTCTCCGGTTCGGTGGACGGTAGGTAAACGGTTCGCGCAAGCTGGAAGAGCAACGGAGGAGGTGCGGCAGGTGCAGGGCTGCACCC
>NW_010108494.1:48709-51277 GCF_000699245.1 Pterocles gutturalis | reverse complement strand
TTAAAGAAATCTGAAACTGTTAGTAGTGCAAGTTAATAGTGTAAGTTTAATTCCTTAGCTGCAGTAATCATACTAGCTTATAGCTACCATCCTGTTAGCCTTTTCTTCTTAGGGATTATTCCCAGTGTCTGTCTGGGATATCTGGGACACTGCTACACTTATCAAATAATAAAAACTTACGAAGTTCAGTGACCAGCTGGAGCCCAGGCATGGGCTCTGTGCATACGTGCTAGAAGCGTGGTGCAGGTTGGCTACATGTGCAGACCAAACAGAACAGAGCGCAGGGCTTCAGTGTGGGAAAAGAGTTTTGGGTGGTTTTTATTGAAAATGTGGGTCTTGGTCTTGGCTTTCTACAAAAAATTGGTTCAAATTAATTTTACATAATTCTTCAGTGTTTCCTTAGGAAGGAACTTATATGTTAAAATGTATCACATAAAAATATGTCTATTTCAAAAATATTTTTAGTATAGGAAGTTTTTGCTATACTTTTTCACCCCACCTTTCCAAGGGAATAGGTAGCAATAGGAAGAGAATCAGGGAAAACACTTTTATTTATATTAGGTGCTTTCTGAATTGGCTTCCTGTAATACTGGATTCTTTCTCTCCATTTTTCCCATGAAATTTCACAATGGAAAGAAACAATGGAGAAGGTCCAGATATTCTAAAAGCATTCCTGAAACATATTGTTAAAGCAGTACTTCAAATTTAATCTGATTTTTTTTCTTTTGATAACAGTAGCAAAAATTTAATAAGCAAGAGGTAGCTATTACCTAGTGATATGAAATTAGATTTATAAACCAGCTTACTTTCCTTTTAACCACACAAATGAGTAAGGCTTGATTTAATTAATAGTTTCATTGAGTACCTGTGGCAGTCCATTAAGAAAGTGTGTATTGTCTCCAGGTATATATTAAGTATGTGTCCAAAAAATGTATTTATCACAATTTGTAGCATGCCATCTTAAATAAATATTAGACAGTTTAGGATTTTATATCATTCCTACCATAAACAGCAAAGGATAGTGACTTAACCTGGGAGAGTACACTGTGTCTTGCAAGGTATAATTTGGGGGTTTTTAAAATTAAATCCACCAGGTAGAACTCAGTGTTCCCAGAACTTGATCTGATGTTTGTAATCCTAGAAACACTTTGGCATTATTTTGGAATTCCTTTTGCTCTGGAAAGTTGTGACTATTCATTGCTAAACACATATCTCTACCACCATTTGAGGTTTTTGTTTTTTCTTTTTTCTTCCAAAATTCTTTTTTTTTCATCAAAACATAGCTTCAATGGCCTTTTTAGGGCTTTCCCCCAAGTGACCCACTGTTATCCTCCCTTCGTGCAGTTAGCATCCCCCTGTCAGCAGTGCAGCAAGTTAACATCTAGTAACAGGGGTGTGATCCTGTGCAACTTCAAAGAGATGTTAAACTAACATCAGAAGCAAACAAATATATTAGAATAAAAGCTCCTTCTTTATTCTGGAAAAGCTGGAGCTTTGCACCAAATGAAGCTTACCCTCTCATCTCAAGCTCTTTTCTACTGTTGAAACAGCAGGACACTCTGGTTAAAGGTGCTGTGCTGTTTATACTTAACACAGAGCAGCACTTTAAAACATGATCAGTACAGCAGTGCTACCTCTCCTTGGCAATATCCACAGGTGAACTGCTCTTTAACAGCTCCTTTAATGTTTTAAAAACATCAAAGCCTTTTCCTCAGCACTTTTCTCTGAGCACCTCATTTCTCTGTTACTGCAGAATTCTTTTGTAAGTATATAGATATACATTCTGGCATATATTCTTGTTTATCTGAGTTTTTCCTTATCTTTTGGGTTTTGCAAAAGTTTATCGCTGAAAGAGAGGGGTTTTTTAGGTAATCAGAGGATAGTGACCATCTACAGTTTCAGTACTCCAAGTGGAAGATAACCAAACAGAAGAATACAAAACCCCTTTATCTAACAAAGCAGCAATCTATCATAATATAATATGATTCTCTCCCTACAGAAAGGAGTAAGAGTGAGATGCTTTTGACACTGTGAGTGCTTGTGACAGTATTTAAAGAAAAACTCAATGTCATTCAGATATTACAAGTGCAGGAGAACCTGCAGACCTCAGAATAGAAGGAATACCAAATTCTGCATTATCAGGAATAACCCCATTTTGCTACAAAAGCATGTGAGAAATCTCCACTAGTGGAAATAGAGGGCTACCTTTTCACATGTGACGCGTATATTTATGATCTTATTGTCTCTTGTTTTGCTTCACTGCTGCTATGTCTGTCTGCAGCCCTGTCCAGCATGGAGCTCGTTCTCACCCTGTTCTTGCAGGGCTTGCAGTTTATTGGATTGAGAATTCAGATCAACATGTAGAGACATAGGAGTGATCAAGTCTGAGCTTGAGCCTCAGGGTAATGTGCTGTTTCTCCAAGCAAAATCTCTTTTCTTATGAATTAATGGTTTGTCTGGTCACTATCGATCTTTCTTCAGCTGATCTTTTCTTCATTGATCTTTTCTCAGCAAGAGAAATGCCAGTCAGCTAATACACTGATCTCAGAGCTGAGTATAGAGTCAGTG